>NW_026900038.1:0-130803 GCF_033153095.1 Gastrolobium bilobum
GTGGATTTGATCAGATTCTTTGAACGGCCTGGTTCGTCTAGTCCACCGTCGGGGTTGTTACCAAGGTCAAGGTCCTTGGGAACCAGGGAAAGGCTACTGTAGGAGTTTTAGCCCCTTGCTCCGAAAGCCTGTACTAAGCGTGTTCCTTGTAGTCATACTTTTGAGTTAGGGTCAACGTCGCGACAACCTAATCGTGAATAGGCATTGTCAGCCCATAGCTCGTCAGTGTTTCCCAAGTTTCCTGTGAATATGTCTAATCCCATTCTGATCAAGTGACTCTTCTTCCAGCTCTGATAGTAAGTATAAATCGGCTGAGTCAGAAAGCCCTAAATAGCCTTTCTCGAGTTTATTGCGCGATTCTTCGGTTCCATCGCGCACGAAGTCTTCATCACCAAGTCGGGCTTGATTGCCTTTGAATGTAATTTACCCAGCCAGGTATCCTTTTAAGAAGAGGAATTTTGACAATTATAAACCTGTTTCCAACTGAATTTGTCTTCTTCCATCTGACCCCTGATAAAGTGTTTGATGACCAGTGGGAGGTTGGAGTTGTCCCGAAGAATGAACGCGTTTGTTCATCGCGGGCCGAGGGGTCAACCAGGCACTTTATGATGATGTACTCTTATTTTTTCTTGTCCATAGGCGTTCGTCTTCCTTTTTCTTCTTTTGTTTATAGACTGTTGGCGCATTTGAATGTGGCGCCCTCGCAGCTGACCCCCAAGGTCAATGATGTACTCTTATTGTTTATAGTATATGAGATGGTGTGCAAGGCCTACGGCCTTTTCCAGTCTGTACAGTCATTTTTGTATATGTTTAGTGTGATGCCCCCTTGCAATAGCTGGATTTCTTTTAGGAGCATAGTAAAGTTATGTGGGTCGTACTGTAGAAAGATTAACAAGTGGAGCGCTGAGTATTTCAAGATCTATCCCGCCGAAGGTACTACGCCGTTTTTTCTAGGCAGGGACCAGGCTCCTATCTTCCCCTTGTACTGGTCGGAGTACCCGTCGAAAAGTTCCGTGTTAAGCTACAACTTTACAGATCTGAGTGATCTAGAATAGCAGACGGTGACTGCTTTAGGAAATATCACTCGTGAAGCTGCTGGTTCAGGCTCACTCAACACGTATACCATTCTGAACGAATACTCTGAAAATGATATTCGAGCTTACTTGGGTAATGTGTAACCTTCCCTTTCTTCTAGTTGTGTTCTGATCTGTCCCAATTTTTATGCAACGTGATATGCAGGTATTAATTAAGTATGCCTAACCATCTATTCCTTTGTTTTATTTTGTAGAGAGTATAAGGATGGCGCCAATAAGCAAAATGGAACAAATCGCTGCCAATCGCGCAGCTCTTGCTGGCTCCTCATCCTCCTCGCAACCAACCAAGACTGCGGCTGTCGTTGCTGAGTCGAGTGGTCATGCTGCCATACAGCTGAAGTCTCCCATGAGGCTTTTTACTCCTCCTGCCCCTCCCCAAGAAGTCATCCCTCCTGCAGTGGTAAATGAGGATATCGCGAAGGGGAAGAAAAGAACCTTTGAGGAGATGTCTGGGGGGTCATCCGTAAGATGGCCAGAGGTGGACTGGGGATCTGTGACAGATCTGCGCGTTCTGGGCAGGTACTTCGGTTCGCGCCTGGAGGCTCTACCGTGGGATCAGTGGCGTCAGCTGGCCCAAAGTTTGATCGTGGCAGGCCAATTTATCATGACCGCGCCTGGTAAGTATTTTTGGTTTTTCCATTTGTTTGTTCTTCAATATACCGTCGCGGTTGTATGTATAACCTTTCTTTTGTATGACAGATTCAGTAGACTTTCTGAAGGAGCGCATTGAGGAGCTGAAGGCTGAGAACGCTCATCAGCGCGTTGAGTCTGATGCAAAACTGAAGGCTTCTGAGGATGAGGTTGGCAAGCTGAAGGCATCGATGGAAAAGAAGGATGCTGATATGAAGAAGCTGACTACTGCCAACAGGAGCTTGGAGGCGAAAAGGATTGATCTGGACAAACGCGTCCTGGAGCTGGAGGGAAACGCTGATACCTGGGCCGATGAAAAGGCCCACTTGACCGCTGAGGTTAAGAGGTATCAGGGTTTATTCGAGAGAGAAGCGGAGGCTACTTTTCTGAATGTAATACAACAAGTGCGCTTCTTCAATCCTTCTGCCAGGCTGGAAAATGTCCATTATTATCATTATTTCAAGGATGGCCAACTGGTGACCCTGAACGAGCAAAACCAAGAAGCCCCAGTTAAGCTGATCAGCGCGATGGATACTGACACTACCGCGCCATCCTTGCAAGAGCCAACGCCTCAAGGTCCTCCTGTTGTTAATGATAAGCGCACTGCTGAAGCTGACACTTCTCAGGATATGTCGATCCAGACAGTCTGACCTTTTTCTAATCTTCTGATGTCTTCTTCTAAATATCTTCTTTTTATAACAGTATTTGTAAGGGGAGTATCCTCATAACAATGATGCGGGTATTGTTCCCGTAAATTTGGAAATCATGACAATTGGCTTGTACTGAATATATTTGTGTTGCTAAATGAATGCCTGCACCGCTAACTTTCTGTAGATTGTTGATAACTGTAGATATTCGCATACCTTGCAATGGGGTATTACCCCTTTTTACCATTCTTTATATTGCTCTTCGCTTTCTTTGCATGCGTTGTGATAGTTATATTGCAGATGGGGTTGTAACCCAGCTAAAGTGTATTCCACCTAAGTTGAAGACGTGTGTCATTCCGCGAAAGCATGTCGCGCTTTGTTATAGAGGATTCCTTTAAGTATAGGATCCTGGGAATGTAAAGAATCTGTATGCGGTTGTATGGTCTGTGTCAGAGACTGTAGTGTGTACGCCATATGGCGCTTGAACACTATAGTTGCATGCTGCAAGTCAGATAGTTTATATGTCATGTTGTAAAGTATGTTGCATACCTTTTATGTGTTCATGTCCGCGCGTCTGAGCATAGAAAGTTGCGAAGTGTCCTGGTGAAGTTGGACTTGAATAGTTTCGGTCTGTTGAGGAGATCCTTGTGATAGAGTCTGCTGATTGGAGGGTTCGTGAGAGAATCCTGATAGGAACCATGAGAGGTTTCCTGCAAATTGGAGGATTCGTGAGAGAATCCTGTAAGCTGATAGGAACCGTGAGAGGTTTCCTGTGAATTGGAGGATCCGTGAGAGAATCCTATAAGTTGATAGGAACCGTGAGAGGTATCCTGTGAATTGGAGGATTCGTGAGAGAACCCTTTGCTTGATAGGACCCATGAGAGGTGTCCTGTAAATTGGAGGATCCGTGAGAGAATCTTGTAAGTTGATAGGAACCGTGAGAGGTATCCTGTGAATTGGAGGATTCGTGAGAGAACCCTTTGCTTGATAGGAACCATGAGAGGTTGCCTGTGAATTGGAGGATTCGTGAGAGAACCCTTTGCTTGATAGGAACCATGAGAGGTTGCCTGTAAATTGGAGGATTCGTGAGAGAATCCTATCTGACAGGAACGTTGTGATCCTGTGTTCTTAAACTTAACGCAGAAATTGATTAATAGCAAAGGGAAATTGGCCAGTTTTATTTGAAACAATAATTTGGAAAGACAAAAGTAAAAGACAAAAGTGTTGTGAGTCATGAGAGACTCAGCTATAAAATGTCTTAAGCTTGTCCGCGTTCCACGTGCGTGGGATAGTAAGGCCAGATAGTGTCTCAATAAAATATGCCCCCTTATCAGTTTTGTTGTAGATGCGATAAGGTCCTTCACAGTTTGCAGCCAATTTGCCCTGTCGCGCGTTCTGATAACTCATATTTTGTTACACTTATTTATTACTTTTGGTTGGTATTTTTATGATTTATTTGAATTAAATAAAGGTCTTTTGGGTCAATTCACAATTCTAGATTTTAGTTGGGTTCAATTGATTTTCGTCATAATTTTCCAGATTTACACTACTTCCGTATTTTGACCATATCTCACTCCACATATGTCCTATTGACTCTGTTCTTATTTCTTTTTGCAGCTAACAGATAGGGCTACAATCGCTATTTCGGCTACTGAAGCCCAATTCAGACGGGAAGATGGTCGAAACTTGATCTCAAGATGACGTGTTTTGCTGGAATTTTATTTTGACGTTTGAACATGTAATTCACATTAGGACCCAATGTGTTTAGGGCCCAAGGCCATGTTTTATTGTTTTATTTTATTTTATTTTATTTAGCATTTATTTTATGTTTGGGCTGAAGAGGTGAAACCCTAGCCGTCCTGCGTGATGACTATTTAAGGGAGACTCTAGGAAACCCTTCAGCAGTAAATTTCTACAACAGAAAAGTTCTCTCTGAATTTTTATTCAATTCTGTTCTTCATCTTTTTCTTCCTCTTCTTTTTATTTTAATCATGTTTACCTTAGCCATGCGAGGCTAATTCTGTTCTTCATCTTTTTCTTCCTCTTCTTTTTATTTTAATCATGTTTACCTTAGCCATGCGAGGCTAAGAACCTTTTAATCAATCTAAGGGTAATGGATTCCATGGATTAGTCTTGAGGATCTGCGTTTATTTCAAATCAGTTTTGTTTCCCTTCCCAACTCAGATTGATATCGTGCGATCGTGGATATTCAATCTGAGGTTCGCGATTGCGATTATGGAAAGGGATTAATCATCAGATTTGATGATTAGGTTGATTGACCCTATGACCTTAAATCAAGCGGGCTGATACTCTGCGATTGTATGAGTAGAAGCATCGTCTTTGATCAAATGCTAAGCGATCGCTTAGAGAGGGTTGTCAATTGGAAATAGGGATTCTGATCCGATTGACAAATCAATCACGATTCTGATATCTTCTTATCCGAAGAAAGACGTCCATGGATCCCAAACTTTAGGTTGGTTGTCTTTAATTACGAATTCTACATACAAATTTATCTTCTGCCTTTTTAAATTATTAAACTGAAATCAAAACAAACCCCCCTTTTTATTCTCTGTCATCATAAACGATTTTTACCCAAGCAATTTCCTTGAGAGAGACGACTTAGGGTTTCCACTCTACTACAAATTTTCTGAACCCTAAAGAATTAATTTTTAATTTGCGCGAGTTCGACAGCTCGTGTCAAATTTGGTGCCGTTGCCGGGGAAATTGCATCGGTCTAAATCGTTTTTTTTTTAACGTGGTCATCTTCTTCTTCTTTTGATCATCTTCTTCTTCTCTAGTTTTCGTTTCTGTTTTTGAAAAAAAAAAATGTAAATTCCTGTTTGCGCACCTGTCTTGTTTTTGCGTTTTGCACTCGATTGCGTTTCTTATTCCGATTCTGCACCTTTGATTCTGCATCGGAATTTGATTCTGGAGAGGCATCTTTTCTCAGTTTTTGAATTTTTTGCATTACAGTTTACGTTTTGGGCAGTTTTGGGCGAATTTGGGGAAATCGGTAAAACTTCAGTTCGAGATATTGGTTCCGGGAGTTTTGTTCCCAAAGGAATTCGACCTTCTGAGCATAAGTCAAACCCTAAAAGAGTGTGAGGTGACCCTTAATTTTGCCAAATTCTGTCATTTACTAACTCGTTTTGGTGTTTCTTTGTCGTTTCAGGACGTGTCGGGTATTTCTGGATTTGTTCGACTTACTTTGATCGATCTGAAAATTGGTGAACTGAAGAAGACGATCATCCCTGACAAAAGTCGTGGGGCATACCCTAGTTTTTCCGAATTCGTTCGGTTAGTATTTTATTTTATTTTTCGAGAATTTTGTATTTGATTTTTGAGTCCGTAGGGTCATTTAGAGTTTAGGAGAGTTGGTCTCATATCATTCTGAGTTCATTTAGTATTTTTAGTAGATTTATTTTTGCTTCTGTTGGCTATGAATCCAATTTTTCACCCTACATATGCTTGTCCTTCCTTTCCAGACAGCGGTTTTCAAGTTGATCAGTCTGTTGCTGCAGTTTTCCTGCAAAGCCACAATACCAGCAAATGCAGCAGCAGCAGCAAAACAATCCCTTCTCTAATGCATATAATCCTGGCTGGAAAAATCATCTAAATCTCAATTGGAATCATAACCAGCAAAGTGCACCATTCCAACAGAGGCAGCAGTTTGCACCTTCTCAGCAGAGGCAAAATTTTCAACAATTTGCACCTCCACAGCCAATGCAGCAGCCACTAATGCAGCAGCAAGCCAGTAGCAATGGTCCTTCTTTGGAGGATTTAGTGAAGCAGATGGCAACTATCAATCTGCAGTTCCAGCAGATTACTGAGTCTTCCCTCCAGAATCTGCAAACATAGATTGGCCAACTTGCAACGTCAATGAGTCAAAATCAACAAGCAAGTGGCAGCTCCCTTCCATCCCAAACAGTTCCAAATCCAAAAGGAAGCGGAAATGTGAGTGTTATTACTCTGCGGTCTGGCAAGCATATGGAGGAGCCAAAACACACTGCTGCTGAGTCATCTAAGGGAAGTGACACTAGCTCCAAGAAGCAAAGCACTGATACATCTGAGCATTCTGTTTTATGCATTGATGTGATAGACGAAGTTGTTGAGGATGTTTCTGCTGAATTCCTTGATGATTTTTCTGATTTTTCATCTACTGATTCTGATTTCTGTGGTTGTGGTGATAGTCAAGAGTGCATTGTGTGTGCTGAAATAGCATCTCATCTTTCTGGTTTCAATGATGCACTGATTGATGATTCTGATTCTGAGTGTGAATCTGTATTTTCTGAATTGCCTGCTGATATTATTGATGATCCTAATTCTGTTTCTGAGAATTTGTTTACAGGCATTGCTGCTGACTTGTTTTCTGCAGAATTTGCACTACCAACTACACCTCTTCCATCCATTGAGCAGCCTCCGAAATTGGAGTTGAAGGTTCTGCCTGACCACTTGAAATATGCATTTCTTGAAGAGAATGAGCAACTACCAGTCATTGTGGCAAAGAACCTTCTACCTGAGCAGGAAGATAAACTGTTAACCCTGCTGAAAGCAAATAAGAAGGCAATTGGGTGGATAATGGCTGACATTATTGGCATTAGCCCTTCCATGTGCATGCACCGCATTTTGCTTGAAGAAAGTGTTAAACCAGTGAGGAAGAAATCAAGCTACTTGATGCTGTTTATTCTCCTTAGGGGGTTCAGGGAGTTCTCTTCCTTCTTTTTCTTTTCTTTCTGTTATTTGCATTTTTATTTTTATTTTCCTTTCTTTCTTTTAGTTTATGATTTTTCATAGGTAGATTTTCCTTTTCTTTCTGGTAATTATTGAGTGGTACATGGAGTAGACTTAGATCACAGTGTTTGATAGCATAATCTGTTAGGCTTTGATCTCGATTCTTGGATTACAACTACCTGTTGATTGATTTTGTGCTGTTGATTGCATGACTTGGTTTACCCTTGTGAGGTTTTGAGCCCGCATACATGGCATATCTTCTGGCCATGCTTTCTTTCTTGTGTGTTTCTGCTCTTGATTGTTGTCCTCTAAAACTTGCTCTTGTTCTTCTTGAAACTGCATTTTTCACTTGCATGCATGAATATGATTGAGGCATTCTTTCTTTCTTTACCCACTTTAGCCAGATAGCCATCCCTTGTGTTATTATCCTTTGGTGAGCCCTTTTGAGCCTTTATTTCCTATATTTCTTAAGCCGCATTACAAGCCTAAGTGAAAAACCAATTAATTCCACACCCTGGAGTTTTACTGAGCATTGGTTTCATTGTGATGTTGTGTTTAAGTGTGGGGGTTTGCCCGAGACGGACAAAAGTTTAAGTGTGGGGGGTGACCATCTGATTCATTTCTGCTATGTGGTTTCACTTATACAAAACAAAAACAAAAAAAATATGTTTATCTTTTCAGTATCGTTGTTTTATGTTCTTAGTTTAGTTCTTAACTTTTGCTCTGTGTGAATTTCTGGGGTGTTTAGCTTTCTCTTCCATATTCATCCATACCTTTACCTCAGCCCCATTACAACCCTGCATAAAGCCCTCTTGATTTGTGCATGCATGTGTTATGAGCAGTGGAGAAGTAGAACTTGAGCAAGCCTATGGTAGGATGATTTTCTTGAGTTGATTTGAGTGATATACTGAATTAACTGATACACTTGAGAGAAAAATTGAGAGCATCTTATGAGGAACCATTTTTGTGCAGTTAGCAGTTGAAGTTAGCAGGTCTTGTGATTCGAGATTAGGGAATTTCTGTCCTGATTGATTTACCTGTGGAAGACTTGTGTTCTTTGTATATTTTCTGTATGCTTCATAGTTGTTAGAAAGGATTGGTTGATCTTAGTCTTTGCTTTCAATTTTAGTTTATTTTTGCCCAGGAGTGCAAAAAGATAAGTGTGGGGGAATTTGATAACTCATATTTTGTTACACTTATTTATTACTCTTGGTTGGTATTTTTATGATTTATTTGAATTAAATAAAGGTCTTTTGGGTCAATTCACAATTCTAGATTTTAGTTGGGTTTAATTGATTTTCGTCATAATTTTCCAGATTTACACTACTTCCGTATTTTGACCATATCTCACTCCACAGATGTCCGATTGACTCCGTTATTATTGCTTTTTGCAGCTAACAGATAGGGCTACAATCTCTATTTCATCTACTGAAGCCCAATTCGGACGGGAAGATGGTCGAAACTTGATCTAAAGATGACGTGTTTTGCTGGAATTTTATTTTGACGTTTGAACTTGTAATTCACATTAGGACCCAATGTGTTTAGGGCCCAAGGCCATGTTTTATTGTTTTGTTTTATTTTATTTTATTTAGCATTTATTTTATGTTTGGGCTGAAGCGGTGAAATCCTAGCCGTCCTGCGTGACGACTATTTAAGGGAGACTCTAGGAAACCCTTCAGCAGTCAGTTTCTACAACAGAAAAGTTCTCTCTGAGTTTTTATTCAATTCTGTTCTTCATCTTTTTCTTCCTCTTCTTTTTATTTTAATCATGTTTACCTTAGCCATGCGAGGCTAAGAACCTTTTAATCAACCTAAGGGTAATGGATTCCATGGATTAGTCTCGAGGATCTGCGTTTATTTCAAATCAGTTTTGTTTCCCTTCCCAACTCAGATTGATATCGTGCGATCGTGGATATTCAATCTGAGGTTCGCGATTGCGATTATGGAAAGGGATTAATCATCAGATTTGATGATTAGGTTGATTGACCCTATGACCTTAAATCAAGCGGGCTGATACTCTGCGATTGTATGAGTAGAAGCATCGTCTTTGATCAAATGCTAAGCGATCGCTTAGAGAGGGTTGTCAATTGGAAATAGGGATTCTGATCCGATTGACAAATCAATCACGATTCTGATATCTTCTTATCCGAGGAAAGACGTCCATGGATCCCAAACTTTAGGTTGGTTTTCTTTAATTACGAATTCTACATCCAATTTTATCTTCTGTCTTTTTAAATTATTAAACTGAAATCAAAACAAACCCCCCTTTTTATTCTTTGTCATCATAAACGATTTTTACCCAAGAAATTTTCTTGAGAGAGACGACTTAGGGTTTCCATTCTACTACAAATTTTCTGAACCCTAAAGAATTAATTTTTAATTTGCGCGAGTTCGACAGCTCGTGTCACGTTCTTATTTTCGATGTCAGCTCTGCGTAAGACTAAGTCGCCCACGTTGAAGCCTCGTCTGACAACCTTTAAGTTATAGCGCGCTGCAATCCTTTGTTTGAGTGCTACTTCTTTGACGTGTGCGATTTCACGCATTTCCTCTATAGTGCGAGGTCGCTGTTTGGCCAGCGACATAGAAAAAGGGCCTTCCACCAGTCCTTCAGTGATGATGTGTAGGGAGACTTGTGGATCTAAATCTCTGACCAACAACGCTTCATCGAAGAATCTGTTTAGATAATCGCGCAGAGTTTCATTTGACTCTTGTCGAACTGTTTTTAGTGCGTGAGTGGATTTGTATTGTGCTTTGCTTGTTGCGAACCGCACGAGAAATTGGTTGGTTAGGTCTTCCCAACTTTGTACCGAGTGAGGCGGTAGCGTTGAATACCACCTGAGGGCTGTCTCCTTGAGAGTTGTAGGAAACAGTCGGCATGCTATTGGATCCGCGACTTCTTGTGCCATCATGTTCGTCTGGAATTGTTCCAGATGCTCTTGAGGGTCCCCCTTGCCGTTATATTTCTCTGTTGTTATCTTGACATCCCTCGGAATTAGGATGTTCACTATGCAAGGGACGAAGGGGTGAATAACTCGAGAGAAGGTTCTCGAGTTACCATAAGAATTCTCGTTCTCAGGAGTATCTTTGATTTCTTCTCCTTTCTTATTTTTGTGACCCGAAGGTCCTGGATTCCCAATAGAGTGCGAATGAGGTGGCTCATTCTCGGCCGAATTTTCAGGAGCTGTTTCTTTCTCAAAATTCTTTTCTTTTTCTTTTCCCTTCTCTTGGGTTTTTCCTTTGCTCTTCTGAGCTTTTTTCAATCGAGCCAAATCTTGATTCTGCTGGGCGATTTTCTTGTTTTGTAGTGTGATGAGGTCCAACAGATGTTGGGGTGTTGGTGGGTCATCTAGATGGATGGGAATTGGTGCCACCGATGAAGCTGATTTTTCACGGGAAACAGGGGTCTCCTTCTGCTTACCTTTGGAGCCATTCTGGGATTTGCTATGAGTGTCAACCATGTTTTTATAGAAATGTGGGTAAAAAGGTTCCCACAGACGGCGCCAATGATCGGACCAAATACGGTAGGGACAACCCAATACGTATTAAGCCCAAATCACACACGGTTGAGACTCCTTTTGTGGTTACTGGCCTGGGCCTGGAGTTGCAGCTGGGGTGAGCCTGAGCTCTTTGTCCTTTATCCTTTGTCCTTCACGTTGCACCAAATGGGGGGTACCTGCGAAGACACTCTGATGCTTAAGTCATTATCAGAGGCAGGTGTTTATGTTGTGAAAGTAAAGGATGATCGTACCTTGGTGGTACATCACATGTTTATATAGTAGCAGAGATGTGTGCTTGGAGGATGCCTTTCTTCATGGTGAAGGAAAAGGTTCCTTGGAGCCAACGTAGTATGGCTGTCATGGTTTAAATGTTGAGGAGCTTGCCGCCATGGTGTCTAGTAGTAGAGTTATGGCGAGCTGGAGCTGTCCGTTGCTTACTGGTTTGAGGGCGCGGTGGCGTTGCCTTGGCCCTTAAGTTTACTATCTATAGAAGGTATCTTGTTGCAAGGTGTGTAAGTACGTCTTGTGTGCCGCGGTGAGGTCATCGCGCCTTGTATGACGCGATGGGGTCATCGCGTCTGGTGTTCCGCGATATGGCATCGCGCGGGTGTGCCGCGATAGGGTTACCGTGTCTGTGTCTGTCCTTTATGCCTCGTTCTGGGTCCTTAATGGGCTTGGGCTTCTATGTGTTATTGGGCCCTGTTTGGGCCTATATTATATCCGGATCACACCCCTTCTAGAACCAGTTTGTTATCATTGTTTCATGATATTAAGCGCAGTTACAATCACATTGGTTCAAATTAAAACATGGATACTTCTTCTTTTAAAACCTTCTTCATTTTCCTTTTTACGCAATACCGCATTTAAATAACCAATATCGTGATTATAATCGTGTGACGTTGTGGAATAACTACGACTATGCTTAACAACAAAAACTTTCTTTATTAAACCTAATTAAATGGTCTCTATTCCTTTTTTTTTAAAAGATAATTGCTTTTTATTTAAACAGGGGTAGGGCGCTTAAGCTCCCTCAAGGGCGCTTAAGCTCCCTCAAGGGCGCTTAAGCCCCCTGCTACCCAAAATTTTTGTTCGACGAGCGAGCTTAAGCCCCCTCCAAGGTGCTTAAGCCCCCTACGACAGAGAATTTCTCTACGCATAGGTCTACCTGAGCTCTTAACCCTTCTTTTAACCGGTTTGTTAACATTGTTTTATGATATTAAAAATGCAGTTACAATCACATCGGTTCAATTTAGAAAACGAATAAATTTTTACTTTTAAAACGTTGCTCATTTTCTTTATTAACAAGACCGTAATTTAATCTACCAATTTCGTGATTATAACTGTGTGAAGTTGCGGAATAACTAAAACTATGCTTAACATCATTTACTATCTTTATTAGACCTATTTAGAGGATATCTATTACTTATTTCAATAGATAATTATTTTTTCTAAAAATTAGGGTTAGGGGCTTAAGCCCCCATTTTGGGCGCTTAAGCCTCCACGGGCAGTGGATTTTTTTAAGTTTCAGTTCGAAGCGAGGGCTTAAGTCCCCTACGCGTGCTTAAACCCTTATTTTGGGTGCTTAAGCCCCCTGCGGCAGACAGTTTTTCCACGCACAGGTGCACCAGGGCACTTAAGCCCCCTGTGTAAAATACAAAATCTCTTTATTTTCATGTATTTCTCTTGGGGAATTAACTCTCACACACCATATAACCTAATTGGCAATCTTACAACATTAATGTCTCAATAGTTACATCTTTTACACCATTTCATTACACAAATCAAAATGACAAAACATAACATCACATTCCATTAATATATCAATATCTCAATTACATCCATGTTCTTCAAAATAAATACATGCCAAAAGACTTAGCTATCAAAAGATATGATCAAAGCTATTAGCTATATTCAACAAGGCAATTAGTATAACGATGATCATGGACTAAGTCCTCCAAAATACATCACATGGCCTCAAAATATACATGTACATAGGGTGATATAAATGGTAAATACATCTAACAATCCTAGATAGCATGCAATCCAAAACATCAGGCTATCCCCCTATGACCATCTAGCTCAAGTATGACCACTTGCCACCAGAGGCTCTTGCAACATCTGTACTTGAAATGGGGTCCCCACAACACGGGATGAGATATACGAATATATCACAATAAACTAGGGGTCCTTGGAGTATCTCTCCACCTCATAGTTCACTCACAGTATAATAGTAATAACAGTAAATAATGCAGTAAATACATATTCATGCAGTGTGTCAAACATCTCCAGGAGACATCCCTCGAGCTCTTATGCCGTCCTAAGGATACTCAGATGCAAATAGTCCTACTGATCAGAGAATCCACCAAATATGAATTACGCATCGTCATGCAACATACAAACATAGGGAAACACCATCTTATGTCACACCTAGTGCATACACATACATATAACAAAGCATTAAACTACTTTATTTCATTTACTTACACTATCAACAACCACTACTCATTCAGGGCTTGGTGGAACAATTAAGGGATCAATCTCCAAGGTCCGAAGTCTTACCTCAATTTGCTTCCAACTCAACCTTTTTTCACCACCAATACAAAAATCAAACTTCACAAACAAACACCAATCCAAATGAGCTAATCAAGCTTCATAGCTTACACCAATGGTTGGTCTTTCAATGTTGGTCCACAAGGCTCAATCCTAGCACCACAATGGACACAATCAATCATCAAATTCACTAGTTGCTCAAAATACTGGAAATTCACAAACCTAATCATGAATTTCCCAATTTATTGAACAATAACCAAATGACTACCTAAGTTCATTTCCACCGTTTAATTCACATTTCTAACAACTTTTTCAAAGAGCCTAAGCCTCAATCAAGCTCTAAACTACCCAATCTTAAACCATATTTTCATAAATGGAACCCTTAATATGCATCTCCTAAAAACACCAACAAAGGTGAAAATGCTTACCACTACACCACCACAAAGGTCTAAGGAAGGAGTATTAAGTAACCAAGAGACAATGGTTCACCACAAGCTCTCCAATCTTCAAGATCTTCGCCCCCATAAACAACCAAAATCTACCCCCACAATGGTTCCCAACTAAAATAGAGTTGTGGGTTTTAAAGAGGATGAAATCTGAGGCAAGATTGGCTTTCGAATGGATGGATTTGATGGAGAAATAGAGAAGTTAGGGTTTTGAGCTTCAAGAGAATGGCTTCTCTCCTTCTCTCCCTCTGTTGTCGTCGAAGAAGATGAAGAAAATGGGAGGGGTTTTGTGATTTTTACACTTAACATAGTTAAGTTACTTTCACCTAGTAAAAGCTTATCTATCTATTTAACTCAGTTCTCTTTCAAACTTTACCCAAAAGTTTGGAATATTTTTCTAGGAATATATCTATTTTTACTTTTATATTTTGGATACTTTTGCCTACACATATCTTTACCCCATAATTTTCACTGACTGCACTTTTTACCTTAAAAGTGATCCTAATTCATTTAATTAGATATTTTTTCTAATTCAACCCAGTAATACCAGATTAATTTCCTAATTACATGCAATTAATTAAATACAATAGTGAGGGATATTATACCTCTCATGGGCGCTTAAGCTTCCTTTTGGGCGCTTAAGCTCTCACTAATGGATAAATCCTCGAAAACTTTCTGCCTTAGAGCACTTAAACTCCCTCATGAGCGCTTAAGCACCTTCCACCTATGCAAAACTCTAATTTCTCTGTTTTCATGTTTTCTCTTAGGGACTTTCTCTCCCATGCCATTCTCTCTCATGGGATATAACACTCTTGACGGATGTCTTTATTGGTAGTGTGGAAGAATCTAAGTGCTTACGGGTGGAAAATAAACTGAATGAGAAGATTAAAGAAACACAGGTACGGAATGACAGTGTCAAGTATTTGAAAGGGCAGAGTGGAATATCTGTGAATGAACAGGGCTTATTAATGTATCAGGGTAGAATTGTAGTGCCCAAAGAGTTAGCAGATGAGGTAATGTTTGAGGCCCATAAGGGTCAGTATGTTGTACACCCAGGTGCCACAAAAATGTATCAAGATCTGAAAACTAAGTTCTGGTGACCTAGGATGAAGAAGGATGTTGCTGAGTATGTGTCAAGGTGCTTAATTTGTCAAAAAGTCAAGATAGAACATCAGAAACCTGCAGGGTTACTTCAGCCGTTGGATATACCAGAGTGGAAATGGGAGAGCATCTCTATGGATTTTGTTGTTGGTTTGCCTCGGACTCAGGCTGGTCACGATTCAATTTGGGTAATAGTGGACAGACTTACGAAGTCTGCATATTTTCTGCCAGTGCGAGTGGATTTCTCTACAGAGAAACTAGCTAAGTTATATGTAAAAGAGATTGTAAGGCTCCACGGGATACCGGTTAGCATTGTTAGTGATCGAGACTCGAAATTCACTTCTCGTTTTTGGGGAGCCTTGCAGCAGGCTTTTGGCACTCAACTCAGGTTGAGCACTGCGTATCATCCGCAGGCTGATGGTCAGACTGAGAGGACCATACAGACACTCGAGGATATGTTGAGAGCTTGCACACTGGAGCAGGGCACTGCTTGGGACAGGAATTTATCACTGGTGGAATTCTCTTATAATAACAATTTTCACTCCAGTTTGGGCATGGCACCGTATGAGGCATTGTATGGGCGGAGATGTCGTACTTCTACTTGTTCGACAGAGGTAGGTGATAAAGAGAGGTTTGCACTGAATTTTGTGCAAGAAACTACAGAGCAGATTGAAATGATCAGAGAAAAATTTAAATAGGCACAGAATCGGCAGAAAAGTTATTATGATAATAGACACAGACCGCTGGAATTTGAAGAAGGTGATATGTATTTGTGCGGTTATCTCCAGTTACGGGTGTTGGACGTGCATTGGGCGTGAGGAAGTTGAGTCCTCGTTTTATTGGGCCGTATCAGATAATGAAAAGAGTAGGACCAGTGGCCTATCAGCTTGCCTTGCCCCCACAGTTGTCAAATCTGCACGATGTTTTTCATGTATCGCAGTTGCGGCGTTATATTCCGGATGAATCACATGTGGTGATACCGGAAGATATTGAAATTAGAGAGAATCTAAAGGTTCCTATAGGTCCTAGTGAGGTCCTTGACCGCAGTGAAAAGAAGCTTAGAAGCAAAGTGATTCCAATGCTAAAAGTTCAATGAGAAGGACGTACGCCTGAGGAGGCTACTTGGGAGTGGGAGGATGGGATTCTCCGGTTATATCCTGAGTTAGCGGACAGGTATGATTTAATTTTGCGGACAAAATTCTAAAAGGTGGGGTGATTATAACACCTCACAATTTTAAATTAAGTGTTTAAACTATTAAGTGAGTAATTAAGTGAAGATTCAGTGAAAATCCTAAAGATTAGGCCAAAATACAAAGAAAGGGCAAAACGGTAATTAGCCAACACGCAACCCTAGGAAGATAAAAATTGATTAGAAGTTCTCAGATGATAAAAACAACCCTGGAAATGGATTCAGAACGAAAAATTGAGTGGATAGGCAAGTTTCAGAAAAATCAGTAAACAGTGTTTTTCGCGGGTAAAAATCTTGCGATACGATTGCACCGTAAAACGTGCCGATTGATTTTTGAGCTCTAGGTTTCAAATATGAGTTATAAATGGTCTATTGAGTTAGGAAATATGATTTTTGATAAAATCTTATGGAATTAAGTCATTCTGGGGAAGCATGCCAACGGCGCGCGCAACAGCTTAAAACAGTGTTTTCTCTGAACGACCGGAAAACTCCGAACTCACCTAATCAAGTATAATTAAAGGAGAATGGTTAATGTTAAAAATTAGAGTTTCTAAATAGGTTGTGAATTTACGGACATTTAGTGGAATCGTAGAGAAATCCGGATGAGTTTTAAGTCGCGTGAGGTGGCGTGGGACCCACCCCACTTAAAATCCACTTAATCCACCTCATCACCACTATTCATCATCACCTTCTCTCCTCTCCCTTCAGCAAAAACCGAGCTGCCCCCCTCCCCTTAGCCATTTTTGGTTCAAACTTTTTTCCTTGCTAAATCAACCAATTCTCAACCAAATCAAGTGATTTTTGTGTTGAAATTTGTTGGAAACAACCTTCCAAACACATTGGTGGTATCCATTAACCTTGAAACCCTCTCATTGGCGATTTATTTCCCAAAGTCAGCTGCGAATTTTTGAGAAAAATGGAGCTTCATGGAGTCATTTGAGCTTCCATTGCTTAGAGGAGTCTTGGGGTAGTTTCTAGCCTTTGTTGTGAGTATGTTTCCATCCCATTTACATGGTTTAATTGTGATTGAATTTTTGGAAACCTAAAGCTTGATTTGATGATGTATTGTGTTAGGGAGCTCAATTGGAAAATGTGTATTAGATGATAATGTGTTAGAATGATGTGTTAGAGCTAGAAATGCGATGAAATTTATTGGTGAAAAATATGAATTTATAACAGAGAAATTTTGAGGATTGTCATGACTTGGATTTTTTGGCAATGTGTTAGGATTGATTAAAGAGTTGTTGTATGATCGTATGATGATAAAATAGGATGATAGAAGGTGTGGAATGGTTGAAATTGATTGGAAACCCCTTGGAGTGTCATAGGACACAATTCGACCCTTTGAGGAAAAATGAGTGAATTGATGTTGAAAAATGATTTGGATGATGATTTGTGTAGTTATATGGTACTTAGATGAGTTGTGTGGTGATTGGAAGGTGTTAGAATCAATGGAAAAATAATAACTTGTGTTAGGGACCTAAATGAACCTAGAGTGAATTATTACGCAAAACGATGGGTAAAAGACGTAAAATGTAAAAACGGCACTTGAATTGGCTTTATGGAAACCTAAGGATGAGTAATAAAATGAGAAAGAAAATTTAGAAAAATAAATCTCAAATTAACACTACTATGGCCGAACCTTCAAGGAGGAAGGGGAGGATTTTGTGATTTTTGCGTTTTGACGTTATTTGACGCGTACTGATGGCTGTACGTGATTGTATAGGTTGATGTACGTCGATTTGAATCCCGAACCTTGAATCAGTGAATTGCCCTTGGTCCTGGACCAAGTGGATTGAGGTAAGTAATTGGTTCAATGCATGTATAATTGTAAATTAGCATGTATTGTTTGAATTGTGAGTGATTGGGAATGTCCTCTGTGTAGGCATTCTGTTGTGTACCAAGTTGAGGGATAAGCTGCTGCGGAGCTAGTGAGAAAACTATTTAAGGTAACCTCTTGGTACTGGGGCTTGTTCCCCTTTTCTGTTCCACCTTGCCAGTTGATGGCAACAGTAGGAAGTGTATATGAGTAGTGTAGAACAACATGAGCATGCATGCATTATTACAGTGGGTACTTATGTACCGAGTCTCTGGCCAGTAGACAGTTTTAGCCTTCGGGCAATTTCGGACTTCCACTGGATAGGTCTCTGAGAGGGAGTTCCAGTTGACCTAGGGTCGTGGTGTGTGATCCGGATAGGAGCACACTAGGAATGTCTCGGGTGTTATGGTTGGTTTGGGCATCATGGTTGTGGTTCTTGGAACACACCTTGGATGATACCCGTAGGCTTATATATGCCCAGGGCGTGTGTGGTATTGGTAGCTACCATCCCGCATCGTCGTATTTTGTATCCCGATATTCCCCAGTTTCTCTAAATCCTATGCTATATCCCGTTTTGAAAGTGGTTGTTTATACTATTGATATGCATCGAAGTGAACCATTGGGCAGAGTTTTCTCCAGAACCTCTGGGTTACTAAGATATATTCGTATATCTCACCCTGTCTTGGGGCATTTATTTCAGGAGGTAGCAGTGGAGCTGGAGCAGCGGGCAAGAGGCCCGCAGAGTGAGCAGTGGAGTGCTTAGCATTTTGCATTTTGTTGGCCGTGTGGCCTAGGCTAGACTTAGGGCATGAACATCTCATATGTAAGTAGGATGAGCTTCATTAGCATATTTGTTCATGCCATTTTGCCTAAGTCTAGTAGTCATGTCATGTAGTTTATTTTACCATTTGTATTTAAGTTGTAATATTAGAAGATTGTAATTAAGTTTAATTTGTAAGTTGTAAGTTGAAACGCAAATATTGTAATTGTATCTTGATGCATGACAAGTTATGATGGAAGGGCCTTAGGCCTATTTTAGATAATGATTACAAGTATGATGAAAAAATGCATGAAAGTGATGTTAGTGATTGCAACTATTTAAGAATGACTAAAGTGAGCTATGTGTCTAATAACTATAAACTGGATTGGGTTGTAAGTGCCCCAAGGCGTTGTTGGTCCTTGTGTGTGCCACCCATTGAATTATTACTGTATTATTATGTGATTATTAGGTACATTTGAGGCATAAATGAGCTTGTACAAATTGGGGATTTTAAGGAAAAACAAAGGAAACTCTAGCGAATTTTCTCTATATTTGGCATATTTGGAAGAACTTCGGGAAAGCATATCTCCCTCCATAGAGGTCCGATAGGGACGTACCATACGCCATTTTGAAGGTTGAGATGTCCTCTACCTTGTGTCAAAATTTGGTAGAAATCTGGGTTGGTCTTCGACCTGAAAAAATGGTGGAACGCAGATTGCTCATGTGTCTACTGCACATGTGGCAGTTCTGGCCCAGTTTTGGGAAATTAATTCCCGCTTCGTTTCTCAGTCAAATTAAGCGTATGATATATCAAATCGAATATTGAGGTGTCTAGTTTATGGTGTAAACATTTGAGTGCAATTGGATTAGTGGATTCAGTGCAGTAATTCAGAGAGTGAGAGAGGTTTTGTGTTGTTTTGGGGTTGGTTGGCTGTTTTGCTTATCCAACTTCAAACGGCGATAACCGGAGCAAATGAACTCCGAATTGAGCGTGTGATAGCTTGTTGAAAAGGGAATTAAGTAAGACAAAAATATAATCTGAGAAGGAGGTCTGGTTGTGAGCGGTGTGTCCGCAGAAAATTAATGAGTGAATCATGTTCGAAAGGGTAAAAACATACAGTTTAGTAATTGGCTAAGTGGGTTTATGGGAACCCCTTAGTAACTTATATTGAGTAAAGTGTAATGTAAAAATAGTTAAATAAATATTCCGCAAGTGTAACAGTTATAGTCACAGCTTTTAATTATTACGCGTTTTATTGTTTTAAATGCTCGCGTAATAATCGGAAAAAGTTTATTCGCATTTTTATAAATGAATTGCTGTGATTGTAACTGCGCTTAATATCATAATTAATGTTAACAATACCGGTGTACAACGGGCTGTTACATCCACCACCACCTCCACCGCCACCACTGCCTCCATCTTATCACCAAGACGGGAATGAAGGAGGAGGGGCACACATTACTGAGGACGACGGTCAGAGCCGTATGGAGGGTGTGAGTAACCTTACAAGCATGATGCAACCATATTTTGAGCTCGTGGAAGATCAGGAGACGAGAGACCGTCAACTGAATACTTTTCGTAAGCACAAGCCACCTACTTGTGATGGATCTTATGATCCCATTGTTGCTGCTAGATGGCTCCAGGCCTAGGACAAGATATTCAGGGTGATGCAGTGTACTGATCCACAGAATCTGATGTTTGCCACCTACTTTTAAGGGAGTATTCGAATACTTCTTCAAACCCAAAAAGTATTCGAATACTGTTCATCAGGTATTTTTTTACTTTTCTACTCAAAAAAGTATTCAATTACTTTGCAAAAAGTATTCGGATACTTTTATGCAAAGATTAATTTTCAGCTGGTTTTTCGCAATTTAATGCATCTTTATGATTTCCAGTGACTTCTAAATGATTCTAAGTGACTTCTAATATATGTATGATCATGTTTCACACTTGCATAACAACTCTTAATGTGTGTGAACATTGTATGCATGATCAAAGCGAATATGTGTCACATATATGCGTTTATGGTTTATTTTTGCATTTCCAAGTTAAAAACTCAATAAACTTAATCATAATAAGTTTTAAGACTCTTAATGTACTATATAACCAGTAAGTTCTTGAGTCTCCATCGATTTTCATAGTTTGAGCCTTCTAATACTCCTTTTAGCTTGAAATCTTTGACTTGACCTTTGACTTTGCATATTTGAGTCTTCTCTTCATGTTTGCACTTTGTTATAGGCTTCTTGTATCATTTAGAACTTGTTACCATGCTTTTCATTGAGAGCTTTCATGTTGAGCTATGTTGTACTTGTTGTTGCTTTGTTATCATCAAAACTTCATAAACATAGTCTTTCTTGACCTATGGTTCAACACCCCTATTAATTACATATCTAATCTCAGTTAGTGTGATTTAATCATTAAGGTTATTATAGATTAGTAGGCTCTAAATAACATCATTATTAAGGATACATTCCCCATACTTATTGTAGATGAATTGATGGATAAATTAGGAGATTCAAAATTTCCCCTCGAATTGGACCTAAGGGCTAACTATCCCCAAATTTAAGTTCATCCTTCAGATATCCACAAGACAACCTTTAGAACCCATCAAGACCACTACAAATTTTTAGTGATGCACTTTGGTTCAACAAATGCCCTATCTTTTTTTTTTGGTAAATAACAAATGCCCTTTCTACTCATAGATGATTTGTTATGCTTTTTCTTTTTATCTTTTTATGCCGTAATTATTTTTATGTTAACCTCTATACTTTTAAAATAACTTCATATTAATGAAAAAAAATAATGAAGACAAATTTAAAAACAATTATACTTACAAAACTAGGGAAATGTTATATTAAAAAGAAAGAGAGTTTATATCCACTTAATTACCATTAAATCAATTCGGTAATCAACGACATATATTTTTCTCATATCAATATCTAGTCTCACCCTCTCTCTCTTTCTCCATCCTTCTCTCATATTCTTTCATAGTGCAAATATGTAGCATAAACATCATATTCAACTTTAAGGTGCAACATTCAATAGTGCAGATCTGCAATTTAAGATAGAAAAAGACACACGTGAACTTATTCAAGTTTGAAGCTTTTCTTTATTTCCCTAAGTAAGGGCATTCAAAGTATAGAACAAAGACTCTGTTTTTCTTTTAAAAAAAATTATTTACCAACTTACATAATCCAAAATTGAGAAATAAGTTTATGGTGATTTAAATTGAAAACATATTTCATTTTTTTTTCCGATTTGTTGAACTCAAAATCGAGAACATGGGCACTCAAATCAAAGCATAAAGTTTCCTTTGATTATTTTTCTTCCAATTAATAGAACCCAAAACCCATAAATTGAATGGGGCATTTAAATTAGAGTAGAAATAATCAATTTTTAATTATAGATTTTAATCTTTGGCCATGCCATAATTGTTTCTCGTGAAAAACCCACCTCAAATGCAACCATTTGGCATTTTTCTTTATGGATCGCCACAAAATGAGCCATCCAACGGTAAATAAGGATGAGAGAAACTCAGAAGAGAGAAAATATTGTGTTACGACCCATAAGCTTTCTGATATTTTAGGCTCTCTGATATTTGTCATATGGTTCTTAAGTTATTCAGTTCATTAAGTTGTTAGGAGGTTAGACAATTTCAGATTCAGTTATCATTAGTTAGTTTGGAGTTTGTTATTATGAGTCTGGTATATAACTCTTGTATTGAGAAGTTTAAGACATAATGCAGAAAACACTTTTGTGTACGAAATGTACTTAATATTTTCTCTCACAGATTTTGAGATAGTATCAGAGCTCTGAAGAGAGCTATGGTATTTTCTTGTCACTTTATTTCATTTTCTGATTTGCAGTGAATAATCTTGTTTTTCTTTGAGAATTTCTTATGGAAAACCACAACTCTCTTTCGGATTTTCTCTCGAATCTGTCAAATCCTTTTTTCTTGCATCCTAATGAGAATCCAATACTGATTCTTGTTAATCCTTTGTTGAATGAGCGAAATTTTCATACCTGGAAAAGAGTCATGACTATGGCTTTTTTTTGTATATAGACTATGGCTTTGTTATCCAAGAATAAATACAGTCTTGTTAATGGAAGCTTCACAATTCCAGCACTTCATGATCCTTCTTATGTAGCATGGCAATGATGCAATACCATGGTATTATCATGGATTCACTATGACATCGATGATTCGATAACAAAATCAAGTCTCTGGATAGAGAAAGCTGCTGAGGTCTGGAAAGATCTGCAAGATCGTTTCTCGTTAGCAGATGATTACAGAGTTACAAAACTTCAGGAAGACATTTTTCGTCTTCATCTAGGAGAACAGGGTGGGACAAAAATTCGTTCCCATCTAAGCTCATTTTGATGGTAAAATTACATCTGTTCTTTCATCTGGTGACCAATTTTTGTATTGAAAACACATTTATAGATCTTAAGAACAAAAGCACCAGAAAGGAACGGATGATGGTGTAATCAGTTGAGAAAACAAGAAAAAGGGAACAAATTGACTCATTAATACACCTACTCCACTAACCTTCTCTGTCTGACCACTTTGCAGGAAACGTTGAAAAGAAGCTTCCAAAAAGTAGAAAGAAGTACAACAATCAAGCAGGAAGAAAGGTGTACAACAGAGAATAAAGAGTTGTCATTGGGTGAGAGAAAAAGCAAGCATGGGAGACTCAGAAGAAAAAGAAAAATCTCAAACTTAAGTTGTCCCATCCAACAACTTGCTTCACATAAGGGCACTGTTTACACCGCCTCTTCATGCAATCAAGGAACAACTCAGGAAGAATTATAAATTTGCCATCCATTCTTCCGGCCTATAAATAGGACGTTCCAACACGAAGAAAGCATCGAATTGTTTAAGAGATCACTTAGGCTAGTTTCAATTTCTGCTTTCAGTTGTATAGTTTTAGCAATAGTTAATTGACAGCAACCCTTCCCCTATTCTCTTTCCACCATTTGAGACTCCTTATGAGCATTAACTATACTTCTCTATTTTATTTCCTTGTAATCTAAACTTGTTTCTTATTAATATATGTGTGTTATTTCTCTTCTCTTCCACTCGTTATTTTCAAACTGAATCTCATGTCTATGAGACTTCAGTTTGAAATAATTATGTTTATGTTTTCAGCCATGGGCTAAGTTATTTTGGAATGGAAAAACTGTGAAGTTCTTAAAGAATTATGCTCAAAGCTTTTGTACTGAAGCTTTTGCATTTCTATGATTTAAGTAAGCTTAACTCTTTGAGTATCAATGGAAATTGAACTCAAACTGAGAAAGGAACTTCCATAAGGAGGGGATTTCAGACAACTTAATCATACAAGGAAGGTAGGATTGTGAAAACAATGCTACTGGTTGCCTTAGGAATAAGGAACCACCTCGTTTTCTGAAGGTTTTGAACTTAGTAACTGTTGGAGTCAAGGGAACCATAGAAATATGGAAACTTGTGAGCCATTAAAGTCCATGAGCTGAGGAATCAGAGTTGGCAGTGAAAAGACCTGAACAGATTCAGAAGGGTTAAGTCTTGAGTTGAGAGTGTAGCTATTTAAGAATGAAACAGTGGATTCGTTCCTTGTGTTAAAAACTATTTTTATCCAACCATTTTGTTGTCTCTAAAATGTTGTTATCTTTTAGTTATTCTCCTTTATAATTCTTGTGACCATACAATCAAAACTCCAATTAATTCTGTCGTTCCTTCTCACATCAAGAAGGATTTGATAAATAATGACGCGAAGAGTTGTTTAGAGTCAAATTGAACCTATTATCTTGAGGAAACGTCTTCAAGATAGTAGGGAACGAATGGCCAAATAGTTCAAATACTATTTTTTCTCTTCTTAACAATTCTTTGTAAAATAGTTCAAGGTATTATTTAGAGTTCTATCCTCGTGGGAACGATAATCTGGGCACTAATAATCCCATTTATTACTTGATGCGTGCACTTGCCCACTAGGTTGATATCAAGAGAACGAATGTGTTTTCTCTTGATGGACTAAGTAAATGGGGCGTCCTTAAAAGAACACAAGCCAACCAACAAGCACTACTGGACCCAACAGAACGCATCATGTCAGATTTCTTCATAGAGCTCAAAACACTTGGGGATGAGTTCGAGAATCTTCAACCTCTCCCAACATGTAGATGTAATCCTGCTTTTAGCTGTGGAGCCATTACATAGATCAAAGATTCCAGGGAATGCAATCATGTTATACGTTTTCTCAGAGGTCTGAATGATGAGTTTATACAATTGAGGCCACAGATTATGCTTATAGAGCCTTTACCGAACTTAAACAAAACTTTTTCTTTGGTGACTCAACAAAAAAGGCATATGGCAACTGGAACCATTATGCCTGCAAATGATTCTAAAGCCTTTGCATTGGAGCAGTAGCAACGTCAACACAATTTCATGAAATTCAAGAACCTCAAATGTGGTTTTAAACTTTGCACACATTGCGGAAAGACAAATCACACCATTGATAATAGCTTTGAAAAGCATGGCTATCCCCTTGGGTACAAATTTAATCCTAAGATTTCTAGTTCAGCTAACAATGTTTCTGAAGATGCAATTGAAGTTAACAATGATCATCGTGCTGAGAATTCTAGAGTATTCTCTCCAGAACAATGCAAGAGTATCCTCGATCTTATACAACAGTCCAAGATTCAAGAATTGATGATGGAAACACCAATAGTCAGGCAGTTAATCTAGCTCCCATGCAATCAACTTCTCACATGACTTTCGCTGCTCAGTCATACTCCTCACAGCCTTCTGGTAAGGTTTACTGGATCTTGGACACTGGGGCCGCAGACCACATAGCTTGCTTAGCTTTATAATTTTCTTTTTTACAAAAGATTATACCTATTGCAATTAATTTGACAAACGATTTGAAAGTTCATGCTTCTTATGCGGTGAACATTGTTATATCTTCATATTTATAGTTATTTGACGTTTAATATATGCCAGAATTTTGTGTGAATCTGGTATAAGTAGCAAAACTCCTTAGTTCTCTTAATTGTGAACTAATATTTCATGGTTCATGTTGCTCCATTCAGGAGATTTCAACACATCGAGTAATTGGTTCTGCTAAACTACACCAAGGGATCTATGTGATGAAGAATTATGTTGCTGAAAATAAGAATAATTGTTCTGTTATGAATTGTATAAACAATGTAAATTCTAAGAATTCTGATTTGACTACTTTGCGACATTTACGTTTAGGTCATGTTTCTGACTCAGTGTTAACATCCATGTCTTATAAGTTTCCTTTCATTTCAAGCAATAAAAAGACTAGACCATGTGATGTATGTCAAATGGTTAAACAAAGACGCTTACCTTATGTTTCCAATGTCACTTCTACATCGAAATTTTTTGAGTTGATACATATGGATATTTGGGGCCCACTTTCGATAGCTTCCGTTCATGGAGATAGATATTTCCTTACTGTTGTCGATGACTACTCGTGTTTTACATGTGATATTCATGAAAAATAAGAGTGAGACTTGCACACTCATTTGTAATTTTGTTGCTATGGTTGAGATGCAATTTAAGACTTCTGTAAAGTGCATTCGTTCTGACAATAGAGTTGAATTCTTAATGCATCAATTTTATGCTAGCAAAGGCATTTTACATCAGACATCTTGCATTCAAACGCCACAACAAAATAGTGTTGTGGAAAGTAAACACCAACACATTTTGAATGTAGCAAGAGCCTTGTCCTTCCAAGCAAAGATGCCATTAAAGTTCTGGACATTTTCTATCATTCATGTTGTTCACCTAATTAATATAATAGTCTCTTCAACTCTCCAAAATCGTACACCATATGAACTTCTTCATGGTTCTCCTCCTGTCCTAATTCACCTTCGAATTTTTTGGTGTCTTTGTTATGCTAGCACTCTTATTTATGATAGAACAAAGTTTACAGCAAGAGCTAGGAAATGTATATTTCTTAGTTATAAAGATGGTTAGAAAGGCTATATTTTATTCGATTTAAATTTTCATCAGTTATTTATGTCTCAAAATGTTGTATTTTTCGAAAGTCATTTCCCTTTTCCAGCTCTTATTATGGAATGGAATGATGATCATTTAGATAGTTCTACATTAGGTAGTTCTAGTCATCCTCCTAATTGTAGACTTCCTAATTCTGCAATATCTACAGATCAGTCAGATAATTTGCTTCGATCTTCCAGACAACGATGAATACCTACTTATCTTCAGGATTTTCATTGTAATTTGATTTCTGCCAAGGCCGCGTCTCCTCAGCTCACTCCTATCAACATAAAGAATAAGTACAATAATCACTCATTGTCTTCTGTTCTCTCCTACGAACGCTGATCTCCTTATTATACTGATTTTTGTCTTAATGTCAGCACCACTACAAAATCGAAGAATTATGCAGAAGGCAGAAGCTATCTAGCTTGAATGTTGGCGTAAAGCCATGGAAGCAGAGCTTCAGGCCTTGGAACTCAATTCCACCTGGACTCTTACTGATTTTCCACTTGGTAAGCAATCCATTGGCTGCAAATGGGTGTTCAAGTTCAAATATCGTGCTGATGGAACCATTGAAAGGCACAAGGCCAGACTTATGGCCAAATGATACACCCAACTTGAGGGTGTTGACTTTTTAGATACATATTCCCAAGTTGCAAAGATTACTACCATCTGGATCTTGTTTGCTGTTGCAAATGCGAGGAGATGGCACTTTCATCAACTAGATGTGAATAATGCCTTCTATAACAACCCTCATTATCAAGTTAGGTTAAAAAAGGAAATCAAGCAAGTGTTTAAAAAATTAAGTCAAGCTTACAAGGAATCAAGTAGTGTTTGTTCAAGGGAATTGTGACAAGTTGTGTTAAATAACGATCAATTGATCATGAAATCAAGATGATAAGATATACAAGGATATAATTCATGCCAGACAAGTCTAATAGGACCTTATATAAATATAAGGTATATGTGGGGACATAGATGTCATTATGTGATAAGTCAGGATTAGTTTGATAATTGACAAAGGTTAGGTCAAAACTTGATTTTGATTATGTAATTAAATCTATAGTTAATTTCATGGGTACAAAATGAGCTTGTTATGATCAAACAATGTTTAGATTAATTTCTAAAATTGGGTCAAAGTAAGAAAAATTGTAAACCAATGGAAATTGATATAGGTCAAAGATGTATACAAAGTTGTCAAGTTAGTAACATAACTTAACTTTGTGAATTCTTTGCATGATTTTGATGTGTAAGTGATTCTTTGTCACCTTGGATGATTTGAATTCAAAAAGGTCAAAGTTAGAATTTAAGCAACCAATTAGAATTATGGTTGGAAAGTCTTGAAAGAATGGAACAATAGAATTAAAGTTTGAATGTTCAAAGTGTGACATATAAGCAACCAAGCAATTTTGTTAAATTCCCACACTATAGGTCGGTTGTATCTCTTTTCTTCTTGTTCCACGCTGCCTTCTTGGTTTGTGTGGTTTAGTTTGTCAAAAAGATAGTCAATAAGAATTAAGCTTAAGTGTTAAGGTCAAAAATGGATGAAAAAGTCTGAAACTTGCAAAGTAAGCTAATCTTGAAGGTATTTTTTTTACATAAGGGAACAACCCTCATTCTCTTAAGTCCCACGCACCTTTCTTCTTCATGGAAGCCGTGAGCCATTAGGAAAGAAAGAGCAAGAGAGTTCATGAAAATCCAAGCACTTTTTGGAGAAAATCTATTTCACAAAAGTTATAGCTTTAGGTCTTGTGAACCTAAATCATCTTTCTCTTCATCGTAAGAAGCCTTGTAGTGAAAGATATCTTTATTTAAACTGGGTTGATACTGTTCATCAAGAATGGAAAGTTTGAGACTTTTGGAGTTTTGTTAGTGGAAAAGATAGCCTAGCCTTCAAGGAAGCTTAATAAGGTATCATCTCTTAAGTTTGATGGTTGAAAGTTATTGTGTGATGTGTTTTATAGTTGGTCAGGATTTGATAATATCATGATTAAATGAAGTTTTTTCATGTGGTTTTAATTGGTTTTGAGGTTGTTTATTAAATCTATGTAAAACTATGCATAGAAAAGATTAAAAATAAGCATGTGGGATTAGTGATTCTTCAAGAAACCAATCGGCCATATAGTGTTAAATATGGTGTACTATGTGTTTGTAATAATGTCAAAGTGAAATTAAAGTCATGGTATGATTGGATTTAAGATTCAAGTCGTGAAAAAATCTAAAGAAGTGAATAAGATGCATGAACTTGGTTATAAGTCAATTTAGGGCTGTTGTTTTAGAAAAATCATTTATAAAGCTATAAGACTCCAAAAGAAGCATGGTTTGTTGAAATATCAAGTGGATAACGGAGAAAATTAAACAATAATGGAAGTACAAATCATCACAATATAAAAATTTGATTATTTGCGGAAGTACAAATCATCACATTATAAATTCACATGACAATATCATTGTACATAAATTAAACACATCATCAATGTATCTGTCTATATGAATGCACATGTATGCATCTATACTATCTCACTGTCAATCATATATACAATTTAACCATCATCCTTAATGGACTTTGGTGGAACAATAATAACGGAGAAAATTTCATAGACAAATATCAAGTGGATAGCAGAAGTACAAATCTTCTGTAGTAAAAATATAAGAGAGATAGCGGAAGTACAAATCTTTCGTAGTAATAAAGAAGAATAGTGAAGGTTTAAATCTTCCGTAGTAACAATATTATCAAGACGTAGAAATGTGATTTCGTAAACAAGACGTAGAAATGTGATGTAGTAAACAAGAAGTAGAAAGGTAATTTTAGTTGTATATATCAGTAGAGAAATATAAATAATTTTGTCTTAAATCAGTAAGATAAAATGATAAAATTATGTGTTGTATTATATGCTTTATATCTGACCTTTTATGAAGAAAATGAACTCTTGGGTGGAGACTACTCCATAAACTCAAAGTCTTATTGGGATTCATGTCTCACCCCGTCGTGGGGCTATGATTTAAATCGTAGGTACATCAGTCGTAGGAGCAATGGACCAGTACAATGAGAATTCAGCAGGAGGAAACACCTAATTATTTTGCTAGTGCATGAAGTATATGAATATGCATGTATATAGTTGATAATAATTTCGAGAGGCATGTGTTTGCCTATGTGTGTATTAGCAAGTCAAGTAGTTTGATATTATATTGGTTATGAAAGAAAGGGCCTTGAAGGCCGTAGGTATGTGAGGATGAAAACAAAAAATTTCAAAGCGAAAACACACATACCAATCAAGATACATACTCTAGGATATAGAGATACCTTGTTCGTAACTCAAAACTCGAAGGTGATCAGTGTTAGGCTTGAAGCTTCAAACCCTCCAATGTTGATCCACACCACCCTTTGTCAAGACGCAAGAACTCTTCTTGAAAAGTCACCAACTCGAACACCACAAAGGAGTAAGCTAGGCGTCCCTTGTGAAGAGGTAGGAGGCTCGGTTTCAATATGTTTAGATGAGAGAATTTTCAGCAATAAAACTCACAAAAAGTGTCACACAAATTGTAGAAGAGAATGACATTTTATTTTCCAAAAATCTAAGGAGAATATCACAAAAAGGAAACACTTAAGAAGATGAAAGAGGAATAAATTTGAATCAGATTTTTCACCAAAAATCTGATCATGGAGGGCCTCTTTTGTGGAGGAAAGAGTGAAGTTGTTGCAAATCGAATCTAGTCAACAAACTCCTATCCTATTCTCTTAAAACTAAGTCTGCACCTAGTCAATATTCTGACCTAATAACCATTATATGATCAGCCATATTGTGCGCCCCAATCAGCCCAAAATTATTCCAAAATATTGATTAGTTGCAATTCAAATTGAATCAACTAAATCAAATATTTCCACAACTAACCAAATCTGAATGGAGCTTGGTTTGTTGATTAAATGACCATCATTAAGCCACCAAATCAGCGCCCCAATCATCTTTGATGATGTCCAAAGATCTCCTCTTGATACTTGGGATTTGATCTGATAAGATACTATCAAGATCTTATCCTTTCCTTTTGTTATGAAACTTCCTTTCATAGCCAATTCAAATTTGAACATTCTAATTTAAATATTCAAATATTTAAATTCAAATTTCAAATTCGTAATTTAAATTTTAAATTTAGACATTAGATAATTAATTTAACTAATTAAATTAATTAATAATGTTTTGGACCATCCAAGCCCATTACAACAATCCATGCGCCCTTTTCCCTCTAAGGTGGTCATCCAAACTTCTTCTTGAGCTAACAACCATTATTAGGCCCAAAAACTTTAATGCTATAATGTAAAGACAATAAGGTGTTAGTGTGTGACCAATTAGGCCCAACTTAGCCACTGACATAAATGGGCTTGGGCTCAATAAGACCACAACCCATTTAATGACAACACAGAGCACTAGCATTGCTTTGTTGCCCCAGAGCTAGTTAGCTTAATGACATGATCATCCTATTAAATGTATTTGGTTACCGTATGTATTTCCTTTCGTCTCGGTTACCTTCCTATTAAACCTAGGGTGAGGAGATGTATCAACCCTTGCGGTTTAGGGTAAGCTTTAATTCGAAATAGGGAGTCTTCAATTTACTGACTATAAAGGCAGATCATCTCATGATCTCTTTTACTATGCATAGATTCCCGAGTCCCGTAAATGTCATCCCAATTTCTCCGGTTTACAGATAACCTAATCCCTCACAGAGATTTGACGAATTCCTTCAGCTTATCACCCTAGGCTTGTGTTCTTTCAGGACATGCCCAAAGGTATACCTATGAATCTCCATGTTTCAGGCAGACAAGGTATACAATCAAAACATGCATCTAGAACATAGTCTAGGTGAAAAACTTCTGGTCTAAGGAAAGACATACCCAAATAATAAGAGGCTGCTCTAATGATACTATTTGTGAGATTTCCTCATAGAGCCTATTTGTGGGTCTGTTCAATGCGAGCTATACCATTATAGGTCCACTCACGACTTTAGCTAAGGCATCTCCATATCTGTAGCTCATGAGGTCTTTACCTTGTATCTGAATACAAGTAGATAAGTCGTGCTAGTCTTACCCGAGATTACTTATCCCCATTTTCAGTGTCTTTAGACTAGGAACATAAAATTAGGAATAAACATTTGGTATCCTTGAATCCTCATGATCGTGATCTCATCACAGATACTCAAGAGATACCTATTCTATTCCAAGGGGTTTATCCAGTTACTCATATATAAACAATGATATTGAGACAAAATATGAAACAAGATAAAGAGTGCTTATGATTTATTTCCGACAATATAAAAGGTACACAAATGTCCTAATCTAATCAAAAGATTTTCTCTAGGACATCCATATACTAACAGGTTAGACTTTTCTGTATATCAGGAATAGGTTAAAACAATGGGATTTAGTCCCTGGTATAGTCTCATTTACAGTCGTTATGCTGTCTATTAGACTCTATACGAAATGGTATAAATTATCATATCCGGATAGTGATTAGTCATTGATTATGGTCACTTGGAATTTAATTTGGAATTTTGTACATGTATGGGACTGTACAGTTTATTGAGATAAGAATTATAATATAGATATAGCAAAGCCTAAGAATTAGTTAAAGAAAAAAGTTATATCGCGAAATTACATCGTGTAATTAGAAATTTTATTAAGTCTTCCGTTACTTTAATTTAGTTAGTTGTGCATAGTGTAACTATTTGTAGTTAACAATTCGATTATTAAATATGGGCGTTACACCTTCCTCCATGGAGAGTTGGAGGAGGAGGTATGCATGACCTTGCCACCAGGTTACCAATTGGCTAAACCAAGTCAAGTATGCAGATTGTAAAAGTCTTTGTATGGCTTGAAACAGGCCAATAGGCAATGGTATTCATAGTTGTTTCATGCCTTGTTGATCATGGGATATAAACAATCGGAAGCAGATCATTCCTTATTCACTAAAACAAAGTCTTAATCTTCCTTTACAGCATTGGTCGTCTATGTAGATGATATTCTCTTATTTGGAGATGATATTGAAGAAATAGAAGCTGTGAAGAAGTCTCTTGATGCTAAGTTCAGAATTAATGACCATGGAAATCTATGCTATTTTATTGGTCTTGAAATCAGCTGCTCCAATGATGGCTTGGTTGATAACCAAAGGAAATATCGCTGGATTTAATGGCTGACACTAGTTTGCTTGGTTCTAAACTTGTTCCAATCATATGAAACCAGGTTTGCGTTTATAGCAGAAAGAAGGAGAACACGTTTCTGATATTGCATCTTATAGGAGATTAGTAGGACACTTGTTGTACTTGACTACGACTCGTCTTGACATTTGTTTCACAGTCCAACAGTTGAACCAACATGTGTCCAGTCCTACCAAGATGTATATGGAGGCAGCCCATTGTGTGGTTAAGTATTTGAAAGGCTCTCCTGGTAAAGGATTATATTTTCCTGCCAAAAGCACTCTTATTGCTACTGGTTTCACTGATTCAGATTGGGCCACATGCCCAGAAACACGATGATCTATCATAGGGTGTTGTGTGTTCCTCGGTTTATCTCATATTGGTTGGGAAATGAAGAAGCATAGCACAGTCCCACGTTTATCTTTGCAAGCTGAATATAGAGCACTAACAAGTTTATCATGTGAACTACAAGGGGTCTCTTATATTCTGAAAGATTTGTGTGTGGATGTTTCAAGTCCAATATCAGTATTTTATGACAACAGGTCAGACATTTATTTGGCTCACAATCCAAGTTTTCATGAGCGAACAAAACATATAGAGATAGATTATCATTTTATTCGTGAAAGAATTCAAACTAGTTTAATTCATCTTCTTCCTATCTCCTCCACCTTTCAGCTAGTGGATCCATTCACAAAAGCCTTGTCACTGGGCCATTTAAAACTTTGATGAGCAAGTTGGGTCTCTTCGATGTACACCTTCCAACTTGAGGGAGGGTGTTACGACCATAGGCTTTCTGATATTTTAGGCTCTATGATATTTGTCACGTGGTTCTTAATTTATTTTGTTCATTAAGTTGTTAGGAACAGTGTTTTAAAATCCCGCCCCACCCCGGGGTCGACTCCTCCGGGTCACTAACCTCTCTCTCTGAGGGTTCGGGTTAGTAGTTAGACTCTACTTGCATGTCGACCCCTCTAACCCCCGAAACCCCCGGTTGAACTCGTGACTACCGGGTCAGAGGAGTCACTGCATTTTTTTATAAAAAAAAAATTATACATGAAATGACGTCGTTTTATGTGTAAAGAAAAAACAAAAACCAAAAACTCATTGTTGCCTAGATTTAGAACTAGATCTAAAATCTGAATCCTTCTTTTTCTTCTCTTCCGATCTTCTCTCTTAGAACCAAACCCAATTTCCCTGTTCCGGTAATCTCCTCCACCACATTGATTCTTCTCTCCCCACCGTTAATTTGTCGTGTCGCCACCTCTCCTCCGCTATTCTCTATTGGGTAAGGGATCTCTTTTCACATATTGTTGTATGTGTATGAGAAGGACAAGAAGGGCCTGAGTTTGATGATATAACTTTTCATTAACTCCATTGGAATATGTGCTTTATACTTTGATAGTTTAATACTTTGATTAGCTTGTGAATATTAACTTGTGCATGTAATTGGTTGAATTATGTTAAATATATTTTGAATTTTTGATGATTGGTGGTTTGATTTTTTTGAATTTTTCGTATAGAATATATATTTATATTTTTTTTAATATATAAAATCGGGTCAGCGAAGTGACCCCTTAACCTCTGACTAGGCCGAGTCGATGGTCGGGCCGAGTTTTTAAACACCGGTCAGGAGGTTAGACAGTTTTAGATTCAGTTATCATTAGTTAGTTTGGAGTTTGTTATTTCGAGTCTTGTATATGACTCTTGTACTGAGAAGTTTTGTACTAAGAAGTTTAAGATCATAATGCATAAAACACTTTTGTGTACGAAATGTACTTTCTATTTTCTCTCATGGATTCTGAGACATTGAGAGAAGGATGAGAGAGATTGACAAGAGAGAAAATAATTGACAATTATTGATTTAAAATTCATCCAATGATTTACAAAAAGGTTGTAAGAGATTAAAAAACCTTTTTGTTTATAAATATATTAACCATCCCTACAAAACTAAATTTAAAACATTTTTAAGATAAAATTAAGAATGTTATTTTAACCTATAAAGCCTTGTTATTATTATTATTAGTGGAAGGTTATATTTATAAACTAAATTATTTACAAACTCTTACAATTAAATTTTTGTCGTTGATTTTTGTTAATTTAATGGTTGTAATTTATGGGATAGGTTATTATGCCTACTTATATTTTGCCTACCTTTGTCTATCCCTCTCAACACCGTTAGATTACAATATCATCCAATGGTAGATATTTATGATATAAAATAAACTCTTTTACCCCTTTCTCTTTCTCAGTGCCTTTCACTCTTTCTCTCTCCTCACCTTTCTCTCTCTTCAATGGCACTTCAACGTCAAAAAAAGGTGCAACCTTTTTTTTTAGAGTAAACATCATTTTTGGTCCTTAACAAAAAACACGGTCCCCACTTTAGTCCCTTACAAAAATAAATTAGTCAGTTAGTCCCTAACAAATTCAAAGTGGACCCATTTTAGTCCTTTTGAGGGACTAATATGGGTTTTTTTGAATTTGTGAGGGACCACGATTTCAACTAAATGGGTTCACTTTGAATTTGTTAGGGACTAACTGACTAATTTATTTTTGTAAGAGACTAAAATGGGGACCGTATTTTTTGTTAGGGACCAAAAATGGTATTTACTCATTTTCTTTTTCATCCAACCCAGCCATTTTTATGAGTATTTACATACAAAATTGAAATGGGGTGTCAAAATTGAAATGAGGTGTCAAGAAGAAACAAATCCAGATGCCATATTAGGCGTAACATAGGGAGAACACAGATCATTTCCCCACTTTAAAGTGAAAAACAAGATAAGAAGAAGGAGATAAGTTAAATCGATTTTAAATTTCAACAGCAAAGTAGAAACGTTATGTTAATCATGGATTAATTCAAAGGAAGAGATTATTCGTGGTTTTCGTTTTTTTGTATTTTTGTGATTTCTGCCATGTTCAATTATATTAGATTCAAGGAATTTTGAAAATTATACTCATCCAGCAGAACTATGATGCCATTAATCATTGCATATATTTAGATTCAAATACAAATCCAGGTTGTAAATTACTCAAATCGACAGAGAGAAATGGGAGGAGAGAGAAAGAGTGTGGGAGGCAGTGAGGAGAAAGAAAGGGGAAAAAAAGTTTATTTTATTCCGCAACTCTCCACCATTGGATGAGATTGTAAGCTAACGGTATTGAGAAAGGTAGACAAAGGTAGGCAAAATAAGAGTAGGCAGAATAACATATCCCATAGTTTATTGGGTCATAATTATTAATTAATTATTAATTTTTAATAAATTATAATCATTAAATTGACGAAAATCAACTATTAAAATTTGATTATAAGAGTTTATTAATAATTTAGTTTGTAAATTTAACCATTCTCTTATTATTATTATTATTTATGATAAATTACAGGAATCTTTTTTTATTTTTTTTACCACCTCTTACTATTATTTTATTGCAGTTGATTCAAAATAAAATAAATAACTCATTGTTAATTTTAATTCAAGTATATATGGTAAGACAATAAGAGTCGATGTTTACCCAATGTTTAGATTTTTCTTTTTTAAAGTTAAAAGTTACTTTTGAAATAAAAATAAAAATAAACGCTTTAAAAATAAAGTTATAAGTTATTTGATAATTATATAAATTTTTTAATTTAAAAACTGATTATTTAAAATAAAATATACATTAAAAAAATTGATATAATTCAAAAAAAAAAAAAATTCGAAACTTTTGAGTTTTGATTTTTTTTTGTTATAGAAAAGAATTCTTTTTATTATAAGAATTTTTGTGAAAACTTATTTAAGATAGAAGGAAGAGAAAAGAAAAGCCCTCATTTTTTGACTTTTTGACCCTTTTGCTCCTCATTAATTAATTAATAACCAATTTGTCCATCCCAGAACTATCCACCATCATGCCCCCATTTAGTCGATCAAGTTGCAATTTTAATCGATTAAATGGGCAAAATACAGTAATCAAGAAACACGAATTTTAGTCGACTAAATACTCTCCTTGATCGACTACATGTCGAGCACCTTTAGTCGACTAAGGCCATTATTTAGTCGACTAAATATCGCAAAAACCCCTATATCCATACCTCTCTCGGTCTCATTTGCAATATTTTCGAAATCAAAACCCCTTTTTCTCTTGTTTGTCAACTGTGATCCTTCCAATCACCCTTCCATTTCATCCCACCATCTCTAAAGCATAGTAATTGTGAAATCATTGTCATTTCCTATACCGGAGCCGTCATGAAGATCTCCACCCCGCAGACCCTCGAATATGAACACGACAGTTCAACCAAAACCCTAAGATGTGCTCCCTCCAACCACTTCACAATGTTAAAACCTTATGCTTCAAAAAATGTTGTATCAAGTGATTTGGCCCCACAAATGGGTCGGTTAGCAAAGTCACGAACAAATGAATCATGAAGCACGGGGTCATGCTCGAACAAGTATCCGAATGGGAGGTCGACATGAGTGGGCTCTTCATCTTGTGGCCTTGACGAAGACGGACGGTCTTGTCGTAGCTTCTTATGTCTATCATTTCCCACGTTATCCGATCTTCTACGCCCAGCCATGGGAACAACGGTACCTACAATGCAAGTGGAAACAATATCAATGGACAATAACAATATCAAAAAATTTTAAAATTCAATATAAAAAACTAAACCCTAACCCTAAAATAAAACATAAAACAAACCCTATACCTATACCCTACCATAAAAACAGGAACGTAAACCCTAAACCCAATCAAAAACAGCAACCCAAACCCAAACCCTCAACCCTAACCCTAACCCTAACCATAACATAAAAACAGAAACCCTAACCCTAAACCCAACCTAAAACAGCAACCCTAACCCTAACCCATCACAGGAAAAAAAATCCTATACCCTAACATAAAAACAGGAACCCTAACCCTACACCCAAACAAAACAGCAGCCCTAACCCTAACCCTAAACCCTAACCCTAACCCTAACCCTAAGCTACCACATCAACCCTAGTCAATTACCCTCACATCAAACTCAACACCCTACCCCTAACCTAAAGCCACAAAACCGCAAACAACCTTCTACCATAAACAAGAAATTTAAAAAAACAGAAACTAAAGCATGGAGAAAACAAAAAAAAACCTAAACCTAAAACCAAATGCAAGTCAGAAAACGTTACCTACAATGTCAATTTCGCAAGTTGTGAACCAATGATGCTTCAATCGGACCTTCAAGGGATGAGATTCGGACTTGGTTGAAGAGAGGGGTTCTTGGAGCGAAATTAGTCGACTAGGGTTTGAAAATAACCCCCTTTGCGAAATGGGGGGTTTTGAAAAACCTGATCCGCGATATTTAGTCGACTAAATAATGGCCTTAGTCGACTAAATGTGCTCGACATGTAGTCGATCAAGGTGAATATTTAGTCGACTAAAATTCGTGTTTTTTGATTATTATATTTTGCCCATTTAGTCGATTAAAAGTGCAACTTGATCAACTAAATGAGAGCAGGATAATGAATAATTCTCAGGGAGGGCCAAATTGATTATTAATTAATTAACAAGGAAAAGAAAGTCCTCTTTTTTTCCCATAAGTTAGTTTTTGTGTACTATAGTCCGAGCTCTCTAGAAGGAAGAAGAAGCTGGGAGCAGCATGGATCTTCTCTGCGACGCATACTCCAATACCTCAGACGACGACGACGACGACAAAGGAGAACAACCGAAACGACAGAGATTATCAATCTCTTCCTCAAACCCACCAAAACCCCATCTTTCTTCTCCTTCTTCTTCTCTTTTCAACTTCCAAACACAAGCTCCCATTCCTGGAAGTTACGTTTCCAAACGACAACGCGCGTCATTGGGTCCCAAGCCCACCTCTCTTCCTGACCCTAATCCCCTTCCATCTTCCTTCACACTAACCGGTACTCATTACCCTCTCACTTGTTTCTCATAATTTACTATCTTCAATTTTTATTTTATCATTAAAGTTTTTATTTTCATGTCTGTTCAATTTTTTATTTGTGATTATAGATTGAGTTTCTTTTTTTTTTGACTTCAGAAGGATTAGAGTTTAATTTTGATGCTTAATCGTTGTAGACACTATCATCTAATTTTTTTTTTCTTTGACAGCGTTTTAATGAGTTCTACAGTGTTAACAATTACATGAGATGACACTATTATTAAGTAACATTTCAACACATCAATAGTGTAAAACTTTTTTTTTTTTTTTTTTTTTAGTAATGACATTGCATCAACATTAAATTCAAGAGAAATATATTTTGGTTTTAAATTAACTTTAGAAATGAAATTGATGCTCCATGTATTTGTTATATAGCAGCATTTAAGATCATGAACTTCATCTGTTACCTCTTAATTTTTCTTGTTACTGCTATCCTGTGTTACAGAGATATATTTACTGAGTATATGATACCACATGATATATGTACTGGACTAAGTCTCTTTGACAACTTTGCAGTCATTAAGAGAGTGAGAGTGTGAGACATAAAGGGCTAGGGAGAGTAGAATACGACATGCCTTCCGGTGGATATATCATGGTCTAAAGTAATATGAGGGATTGGTGATGTATTTTTTCTCTAATTACATTTAGGTAAATTAAGGATCAGTACCTACTATAAGGATGAAGAAAAAGAGATGTAGAGCTTAGTTGTGTCATGGATACTTAAGAGAGTATGGGTATTAAAATGATCTTTTCTGAAAGAGACAGGTAAAACTTAGAGTTTTAAACACTCATTCTATCTTTTTCATGATTTTTATCTGCATTCATCTATATAATTCTCAATCAATTTTTTCTACTTAGTATTTAATGGGGGTATTTGTTGACCGCAACTAGTTTGGGTTAAATGTGATGCTGATGTTGATGTTGATTTAGTGGAGGTAGAATTGAATAAATAGAGAACAGGGTAGTTTGTAGTAAAGAGACTATAAGACACCTAGCCTCAAATATAGTTTTCTTTGGCATAGTTATCATCTTAGTTCGAGGTCTATTTCCCAACTTAAGGACCTCCATTTCTATTTAGTGAGGAAAGTCAATAGAAAAGTAGCATTTTAATTTTGAAGCATACAGCATTAGCATTTAAGTATCATATAATCTGAGTCTGGCTGAGTGATGAGCTTGTATAATTTACAATTTCTTTATTTCCTCTCACATAGACCTTTTCTTGTTGGTAGTTTCTTCAGAAATAGATATGCTGGATGTTTTAATGCTTATCTCTATTCCTTTGCTTTTATATTTAACTTCTAATCATTGGTAGAGACAACAATTCTGACCATTTTCTTGTTCATAAACTTAGGGAGTATCTCAGATGCTGACATACCCCGTAGCATTTTATCGTTGTTGAAAAATAAGGCACAGGGTCATCAAAACCTCAACTCAATACCTGAAAAGCTATCTGCGTCTCTATATGGGCATACAAAAGCTGTTAATGCTATACATTGGTCATCAAGTCACGGTAAGTTTTCTGATACAGACCAATTCACTATCACACTAATATCATATAACAATGACACCAAAAATGACTAAACTGAATATGAATGGATCAGAAACAAGATTACGATGATCAATTCACCAAGTTCTACAACCAACCAAATAACGTGGAAAATTACAGAGCCGTACGATTAAGCTTCGTCATTACAATTAACCAAATGGAAATAGTGAAATGGAAATTACAAGCAGAAAAGTAAGGGATAATTGTGAAGCAGTTGGAGAGGCTCCACTCTCTCCTAAGGTCCAAGTTCTCAATTCAGGTTCTAGATAAATCTTCTCTCACATCAGCAGCCTCCCTTTATCCTCCCCACGCACGTCCTATTGCGTTCCCTCTTTCGGTTGCAACAGAATGGATGAGTCAGCATCAGGGGCAGCATGCAACGGAGTGGCTGAGTCAGCATCAGGAGCAGCAGGGCCTTTGTTGATTGGGCCTTGATCTGCATCTTCATTTGTAATCCATACCCTTCTATTCCTGTCTCTCTTGTACACCTGACTGGGCTTGGGTTGGTTGGGCTGGGTTGCATCAATACTCCCCCCAATTCAAGCACCTTGTCCTCAAGGTGGAAGTGGGGGAATTTCTGGTTGATGACAGCAAAAGACTCCCATGAATTTTCGAACTCAGGTAGGTGCTGCCATTTGAGAAGAACTTGTAATTCCCCAGCCTTGGATAATCGCCATTGGATTAATCTTTCCGGTTCCACAACCAATTCCCAATCATCGGACAGGGCTGCTGGTAAAGGTTGAGCAGTTGGCACAGGTGCCACCGCCTTCTTAAGCATGGAAACATGAAAAACAGGGTGGACTAGACAGCCGTGTGGTAGTTGGAGCTTATAGTCTGCTTCCCCAATTTTTTCCAACACCAAAAAGGGTCCATAATATCTGGGACTTAATTTTTCATTAACCCGCCGAGCAATAGTTTTGAGCCTATAAGGCTGAAGTCGCAGGTAAACCAAATCACCAGGGATAAACTGCACATCTCTCCTATGCTGGTTAGCATGCACAGTCATACGGTTCTGGGCTTGCACCAAATTTTGTTGTAGTTCAAGCAGAATGTTGTCTCTTGCTAGCAGGGAACTAGAAAGGGCATCCACTGTAGACGCATAAGTCTCACCCTTCAACAATTGAGGAGGGTCCCTGCCATAGAGAGCTTTGAACGGAGTCATGCCCATAGCCTCCTTGTAGGTGGTGTTGTACCAGAATTCAGCCCAAGGAAGCCACTTGGGCCATTGTCTGGGCTTAGGCCCACAGAAACATCTCAAATAGACCTCCAAACACCTGTTGACTACCTCCGTTTGACCATTGGTTTGGGGATGGTAGGCAGTGCTATAGTGCAATTTGGTGCCTGCACTTTTGAACAAATCAGTCCAAAAGGAACTCATAAAGACTCTATCTCTATTGGAGACAATAGTGGCTGGGAACCCATGAAGCCGTACCACCTCTCTTACAAACAAATCAGCAACGTCCCTTGCTGTATAGGGGTGTTTTAGAGGTAAAAAGTGGGCATATTTAGTGAGACGATCTACAACTACCAAGATAGTATCAAACCCCATAGCTTTGGGTAACCCCCCAATGAAATCCATAGAGATATCATTCCACACTTTCTCGGGAATGGGCAACGGTTGCAACAGCCCAGCTGGGGTCAGGTTTTGGGCTTTATTTTGTTGGCAAATTATACAAGCTGTCACATACTCCTTAACTGTTCGTTTCATACCCTCCCAATATACAAGGCCAGCCAGCCTCTTTTAGGTTCTAAAGTACCCAGAATGTCCTCCAAAGTTGGAGTCATGGAATTCATGGAGGAGGACAGGAATAAACTTGGAATTCTTAGGCAATACTAACCTGCCATTGTAATACAGCTTGCCTTCCCTCAGCTGGAAGCCTGGATGAGCGTCCTTATTGATTAACAAAGCTTGGATAATGCCCCTGAGCTTACTGTCATCATGCAGCTCCATCTCCAAGTCATCCAGTGCTAGGAGTTGTAACCTGGTGATACTGGCTAATTGCATTTGCCTAGAGAGTGCATCAGCAACCAGATTTTCCTTGCCAGGATAATATTGTATGTCGAAGTCAAAGCCAAGCAACTTCACAGCCCATTTCTGTTGTTCCTCATTGAGTACTGCTTGATCCGTCAAAAACTTCAAGCTTTTTTGATCAGACTTGATGACAAAATGCCTTCCCATCAAATAGTGCTTCCATTTTTGGACAGCAAAGACTATAGCCATGAGCTCCTTTTCATACACTGATTTTCCTTGTGCTCGTGGAGAGAAACCTTGACTTAAAAATGCGATAGGCCTGTTATCTTACATCAACACAGCCCCTATCCCCTTCCCTGAGGCATCTGTCACCACGGTAAATAGCTTGGTAAAGTCAGGCAAGGCTAAGACCGGAACCGTACTCATTTTCTCTTTTAACAACTCGAAGGTCCTCTCTGCTTCTTCGGTCCAAACGAAAGCATCCTTCTTAAGCAGCTCCGTAAGTGGCTTTGCAATCTTCCCATAGTCTTGTACAAACCTCCGATAGTACCCTGTGAGACCCAAAAACCCACGCAAACCCTTGATGTTTTTGGGTGCTGGCCACTGCCTCATGGCTTGTACCTTACTAGGGTCGGCACTAACCCCTTGAGCTGTTATAATGTGCCCCAAATACTCCATGTGATCCTTACCGAAGCTGCACTTCTTCCTATTACACACCAGAGAGTTAGACCGCAAAGCCTCGAATATCAACCGCAAATGTTCCAAATGTTCCCTTCTGCTTTTGCTGTAAACCATGATGTCGTCGAAGAACACTAGTGCAAACTTCCTCAAAAAGGGCCGTAGAACATCATTCATAAGAGCTTGAAACGACGACGGGGCATTTGTCAAACCAAAGGGCATTACTAGGTATTCGTAATGCCCTTGATGCGTTCGAAAAGCTGTCTTGGGTATATCTTCTTCGCGCATCCTGATCTGGTGGAACCCAGACTTCAAGTCAAGTTTAGAAAAAACCACTGAGCCTCCTAGCTCATCCAGCAATTCATCAACAATTGGAATTGGGAATTTATCCCGAATGATCAACTGGTTGAGGGCCCTGTAGTCAACACAGACCCTCCAGCTGCCGTCCTTCTTCTTAACAAGGATCATCGGACTAGAATAGGGGCTGGTGCTGGGTTTAATCAACCCGTCCCCTAGCAATTCAGCAACCAAGCTTTCTATTTCAGATTTCTGATAGTGGGGGTACCTGTACGGGCGTATGTTAGGTGCCACACTTCCTGGCTTTAGGTTGATGGCATGGTCTTGCTGCCTCATCGGTGGTAACCCAGTGAGCTTTTGGAATACATCCTCAAACTCCACCAGCAACCCGTCCAATTCTGCCCACGTAGTGTCACTCTCTGTATCCCCTTCCTCTTCTGACCTTAGGAAAAATCCTTGACCCTGATCATGCAAGGCCTTTACCACCGATTTAAGGGAAGCTTCTGAACGAAACAGTGAGGGATCCCCTCTGATGGTAACCTCGCGGCCCTGACTCATAAACCTTAGAGTGAGGTCCTTGAAATTGGCCTTGATCTCACCTAGCTGAGTCAACCATTCGAGTCCCAGCACCACATCGGTACTCCCCAAATCAAAGATGTATAGGTCTTGGACGATCAACGTACCTTGAAGCAAAAGGCTGACCGCCTTACACACACCTTGACAGCAGACTTTGTGCCCGTCACCGACTTCCACGTTGTACGAGTGCGTGTCAGTAATGCATAACCCCAACCTCATGGCCGCTCCTCTTCCTATGAAGTTGCTCGAAGCGCCACAATCGATCATCACCACAACCTTTGATCCCTGAATGTCACCCCACGCCTTAAGAGTTTGGTTTGAAGCGAGCCCTAGTAAACAGTGCATGGAGAGATGCACGGCTGTCACGTCATCTTCCTTAGGCTGGTCTTCTCCTTCGTGAGCAGGGACCTCAGCCTCCACCTCCCGTCCGTCCACGTCGTGCTCATCTTCAACAATCATCACCTGGAGATGCTTGAACGGGCACTTATGCTGTGGGTTCCATCGTCCGTTACAAGTGAAACATAGCCCCTTGGCCTGGCGCTCCCTGACTTCCGCCGGTGAGAGACGTCGATTGCTACTCGCGTTACTGTCCGACGCGATTCCGGCATCCCCGTGCGCGTTGACGGTACTAGGTGACCCCTTCGTGGCCGCCATTTGGGTTTGCTCTTCGATGGGAACCCTAATTGGTTGATTGGTATTATTTGAGTGGGTTTGACCCGCGACCCGACCCGGGTTGGACGGGTTAAAGGAACCTGGCCCACTCCAGCCCCCCTTAGTGGTATATTGGCCAGCCCAATTTCTCTGGGCCTGAGTTCCCTTCCCTAGCCCCGCTGGCCCAACTCTTCCCCCTGTTCCCAAGCCTTCGTCCCTCAACGCGTTGTTCCTCTTCTCTATCTTCAGAGAATACTTCATCATCTCCGATAAGCTGATGTGGGGAGTCATCATTAGTTCTTCACGAACGCTACATCGGACTCCATTAAGCCATGCCCCCTTCAGAAGCTCCTCATCCTCGAAACGCAACGCACCAATAACCTTCTCAAACTCACATCTGAACTCCGCCATCGTCCCCATCTGTTTTAATGAGTACAGAGCTCTGTATGGGTTGTCGAGAGCTTCAGGTTGGAACCTGCTCAAGACCTCTCGCCGGAAGACCTCCCAACTCGCGTTGGGGTTGTTGATTTCCCACCACAGGTACCATTGTAAGGCTTCCCCTTCCAATGTCACCATTACTGCAGCTACCTTGTCTTCATCAGCTAACCCATTGACATGGAAATACCTCTTAACCTTGTTTATCCACCCATACGCGTCCCCTCCATGGAACAAGGGTATTTCTAAACGCCTGGTCATGGAATTCACCGGATTAAACCTCCGTCCTTGCGGTCCATTTGTCTCCCTGTTAGAACCGTCGTCCTCTTCGTGAGAGCCGTTCCTCCTGGGTCTCGCCAAATCATCCAGTCTACGAAGGATTTCTACCACTCCGGTCTCGCTATTTTCCATCCTCCTTAGTATTTCAACATTCTGAGCTTCTGTCCTGCGCAGCCTCTCCTCCATTGCTTCTACACGGTTTTCCATGTTTCTAGTGACAACCATTCCACAGAGCTCCTAGATCGGAGCTCTGATACCAGTTTGATACAGACCAATTCACTATCACACTAAGATCATATAACAATGACACCAAAAATGACTAAACTGAATATGAATGGATCAGAAACAAGATTACGATGATCAATTCACCAAGTTCTACAACCAACCAAATAACAGGGAAAATTACAGAGTCGTACAATTAAGCTCCGTCATTACAATTAACCAAATGGAAATACTGAAATGGAAATTACAAGCAGAAAAGTAAGGGATAATTGTGAAGCAGTTGAGAGGCTCCACTCTCTCCTAAGGTCCAGGTTCTAGATAAATCTTCTCTCACATCAGCAGCCTCCCTTTATCCTCCCCACGCACGTCCTATTGCGTTCCCTCTTTCGGTTGCAACAGAATGGATGAGTCAGCATCAGGGGCAGCATGCAACGGAGTGGCTGAGTCAGCATCAGGAGCAGCAGGGCCTTTGTTGATTGGGCCTTGATCTGCATCTTCATTTGTAATCCATACCCTTCTATTCCTGTCTCTCTTGTACACCTGACTGGGCTTGGGTTGGTTGGGCTGGGTTGCATCATTTTCTTTGTTGACAAACTTTTTCCCTGGAATGATATGCAATATACTTTTAGTAAGGAATAATTTTCTTAAACTGTTTCTTAGTGATGGAAGTATTGTATTATGTTTTAATGTTTAAAGCATGTGCCTATTCACAGCTAGAATAATTTTAAAATCAAAGTATTGAAAAGTTTTGTTACACACATACATGGAGGAAGAGAGAGATCAAGAGAGATATGCTTGTTATATATATTACTAGTATTTATCTGTTCATTAGAGTTAGCTTACAGCTCACCTCCTTGCATCTGCTGGGATGGATCATATGGTTTCCATATGGAATGTATGGAGCAGAGATCAGAAGAAAGCATGTGTGCTAAACTTCCATAATGCAGCAGTGAAAGATGTGAAATGGTCTCAGCAAGGGCTCTTTCTGCTTTCTTGTGGATATGATTGCACATCAAGGTTGGTTGATGTTGAAAAGGGATTGGAGACTCAGGTTCTCAGAGAAGAACAAATTGTTGGAGTTATAAAGTTCCATCCAGACAATTCAAATCTCTTCCTTTCTGGGGGATCAAAGGGCCGTATCAAATTGTGGGATATCAGAACTGGCAAAGTTGTGCATAACTATAATCGGAATTTAGGTCCTATTCTGGATGTTGAGTTTACAACAAATGGGAAGCAGTTCATTTCTTCTAGTGATGTATCTGGGAGCAATCTCAGTGAGAATTCTATTATTGTCTGGGATGTGTCAAGACAGATACCATTGTCTAATCAGGTGAGAGAATTCTCTACTATTTTTTATATTTTGTTTTATATTTCACCCTTGTTTATCATTAGTTTTAGCAGCATTACTGATGACTGTTTTGGAACAATAAGCCATTCTAGAAGGAATAGTAAAAGTCAAAGCTTACAAGTTCTATCCAAGGTTCTGAAACCAGACCCGTAATGAATGGTTAAATGGACTGATTCATGGTTTAGTGGTTCAACCATTTTTGAATTGTAGTCGAACTGGAATTAATTTTTAATATATGTTAAAATTATTTTGTTTTTAATATTAATAAATTTTCAGTTATGTTAATTTTGAAATTTAAAAATTTTATGCTACTTTTATATTTATTTAAAACTAGATCATTATCATGTAAAAATTATGGAAATAAAATATATGATAACATATGTTCTAATTCATACAACCATCAGCACCAATGACCTAATAGTTGAGCATTGCTTCTCCAGGCCAGAGACTGGGGTCCAGTCCCATCTCTCACCTTCATTACATTTTATGACAAATGTATAAACCGGCTCTACCATTGAACGGCGACTGATTTAACTAGTTTTACACGGGTTTAATGGTTATAACACCTGTTCATGGCCTCCTGGTTTTACAGTCTTGTCCAGACTGGACTGATCATAGGACCAACTGATGGTTAAACTAGTCAGACTAGCCAGTCCTGTATAGTTTTCAAAACAACAGTTCTATCTCTTCCAAAGGGAGTTGTTGAAGAAAATAGTATTCAGTAATTATAGTAGCAGCCAGTCAAATAGTACTATTTTATTTTGTAGTCTAAAAGATATTTTGGAATTTATTAGGAGTGTTAGTTTTATGTGATAACAAGCCATTCAAAGATCTGCATCAAAAGTGCTATTTCTTATTTCCAGTATGAATTCGAGAATACAATAGTTACCCTTATAAGGAATCAATCTCTGACGAGATTTAAATATGAAACACCATTGAAATAACATGTACATCAATTTCAACAAAAAAAAAAAGACACAATATTGTGGGATCTGAAGTTCCTTGTCAAAGTTCATGGTTGTTTCCTTTGCTAGTTAATGAGAATAACTATCTTTAGGGTTTGTTAGAGATGAAATATAAAATCACTTACGTGTCTTCATTTAACAACTTAAGCTTCTGGAATAGTTGGTTCATGACATAATATTAGAGCCTCTATGACCAAGTGGTCTAGAGTTTAATCATTGCCAACCCCATTCTTTTGATGCAAAGTTGAATTTAAGCATAAGTACAATACTGGTAGCCGGGTCAGCAAAAAAGACAAAACATCCTATTATGAGGGGACTTGGTTGCAAGTAGTGCCCAAGCAGAGTTCCGAGCTCTAGCTCATGGACTTTGTGAAGGATCTGGTTAAGAAGACATCTTGATGAATTAAATGTCTCATATTCCCAACCAATAAGGTTGTATTGTGATAATAAGCAGCTATTACCATTGCTTAGAACCCTATTCATCATGATAGAACAAAATATGTGGAAATTGATCGCCACTTCATAACGGAAAAATTGGATGATAGAAGTACGTGTATAACATATATTCCTACCAAGGAGCAGACAACAGACAGTTTCACTGAAAGCCTAAACAAACTAGCCTTTGAAGATTTGATTTGCAAGTTGGGAATAATCAACATATACATCCCACCTTGAGGGGGAGTGTGGAATATCTTTAGATGTCTATGTATTTTAGGAAATATATTAGCCCTTTTATTCTTAAGAATCAATTATGATCTTTTTGATTGATTAGGGTAAATTCATGTAATTAACTAGTCTTCTTTTTCTTTTTAGTTTTGTGTGTATGTATTGTAACCTCCCCCGTTAGGAACAATCAATCCAATAAATTTTTTTTCCCCACTTTTCATCACATGGTATGAAAGCCACTGTGAACAAATGGTTCAGAATTCGATCCTTGCCGCTTCTCGTTCTTCTAATAAATATTGTGGAATTTCTTAGCGCAGGTAGGTCCACTTTTCAAGCCTAATGGGCTCTTGTATGAAGCGACATGTTACAAATATAATATAAATATAAAACCATTCATTTGCCTTCAGGTTAAGCTTTTGGAATAGTTGCTTCCTGACAAATTCACATTCTTAATTACATAAATTTTTCCCAAGAAAAGGTCTCCTTTATGCGGACAAAGGTCATAATTGGGTTGTTGGATACTTAGATGTTGATTGGGAAAATTGCCCCACTTATAGGAGATTCACATTTAGGTATTGTGTATTTGTTTGAGATAACCTAGTTTTGGAGAAAAGTGAGAAACATAATGAGGTTTCTAGGTCATGTGCTAAAGCAGAGTATCATTCCATGGCCACAACTACTTGTGAACTTATCTGGCTAAAACAATTGCTTAAAGAACTTCAGTTTATCCAAACTGAACTTGCAACACTCATTTGTAATAATCAAGTTGCTTTGCATATTGCTTCCAATCCATTGTTTCATAAAAGGATTATGTACATTGAAATAGATTGTCATTTCATTAGAGAAAATGTTCTCTTAGGAGAGATCATCACTTATTTCGTTAACTCAAATGAACAAAGGGAGGATGCCTTTACTAAGTCTTTGAAAGGTCTTCGAATAGTTACATGTGTAACAAGTTTGGTGCATATGATTTTATGCTCGAGGTTGAGGGGGAGTGTTGCGAGAATTTGTAAATACAATAATAATAGTGTAATTGTTAGAATCCCACATTGGTGACCGTTTATGATGTAATTATTTTATTTAGTACATAATAAAGCCTCTGTTGTGTAAGTGAAACATTGATTATATCATATGCCTTTCGTTTTCTTGTTATTCAACAAACATCAATTATCATGGAGCCACACAAATGACTCCTTTCAAGGCTCTTTATGGAAGAGACCCTGTGCATTGTTCAAGGGTGGCTACATGCCATCTAATGTGGATGAAGTAAATGAGCTTTTGTTAGAGAGAGACAAAATTCTATGTGAACTTACAGAAATTATCTGCCAACCTTCGGACTTTGTGACAATTCAAGCTGATCAACACATAAGAGAATTGGAGTTTGAACTTTAAGGCTTGGTTTTCCTCAAAATTCAGCCTTATTGCCTCAAATTCCTAGCCAAAAGAGTGAATGGAAAGCTAATCCCGCGATTCTATGGCCTTTACAAGGTTCTTGAAAGGGTGGGATAAACTGGCTATAAGTTGGAATTGCCCTTGCTTGTCACATACATCCTACTTTTCATGTTTCTTTGCTTAAAAAGTCTATAACAACCTCAACTGAATATTAAGATATTCCTCCAATGCTTTCGGAGGACTTGGAATTGCAAGTACAACTCGAGATTGTGCTAAATTTTCGTATAACTCCTACGATTTTGCTTGAAGTGCTAATCATATGGCAAAGTCTCCCTGACTTGGAGAATTCGTGAGAGTCAATTTCCACCACTAAGGAGCATTGCCCTTCTTTTCACCTTGACAATAAGGTTTAGATTTTGGGGGAGTATTGTTAGGAAGTTGTTAGTAACTCAAGTTTATCATAGGAAGCTGATACGGATGGACTAAGAAACAAATTTGGAAGGGTGTATGAAAGGAATTGAAGTGGAGGATTACAACTTCCACCTACAATTGTTGAGTCAACATCAATTGGTTAGAAGGAAATCTAGTAGTAAGAGTCACACTGATGGCATCACACAAGGCTGGTAACTATTAGCAAGTGCAAGATCACTTGGAGGCATCTTGGAGAATTGGAATCATTGTGCTAGGTTTATATAATTGTTCTAGTCAATTTTCTACTTTTTTTATCATTAGTGTTCGAACCAGTAAGAAGGCGAGCTTGGAGAACTTTTAGGAAAATATGCAAGGGTAAGGTTTTATATAATAATTTCCCTCAGCACACCCTCGCTAGTCGAGGTTAATAGGAAGTGATTTTTTTAGTGTCTGAACCAGTTTTTTCTTTTTACTCCACATCTGTACTAGCTTTTGTTTCTTACTCTCTGATTTTCTTTCATTGGAAAATACGAAAGTACTGTTATGACTGAATCCAAGTTGTGGATTAATCTTATTAATAAAGGTTCCTTCGTTTTCCTTCTTCTTGACTCTGATACTTAACAATTAATATCACAACTCTTCGATCTAGGGGCCTTTGAATGATGGTGACCCGAAGCATGGAGACGAGATTTGAGGAGTTGGCTGAGAGAGTACGGTGCACAGAGGAAGGGTAGATGGAAATCCTCCATAGGCTAGATGAAGTGTTGCAGAACATGATGAAGGGACCTCCAAGGAACAAGACTTGTAGAGAACAAGTTACTTGAAGAAAAAGGTGATTTGGAGGAGTTTGATGGAGGAAATGAAGGGGAACTTGTCCATATGGAACCACAAGCAAGGAAGTTTGAGATGTTGGTATTTTTTGGCAAGGATGCATACAACTGGTTGAATAAAGTGGAACGCTATTTTGTGGTGAAAGGCATGGTCGAAGAAGAGAAGTGGTTGGCAGTGCTATTGGCATTAGAAAGTGAGCCATTGAATTAGAATCAACGGTGGAAGATCAAAACCAGAAATGCCACTTGGGCTCTTTTTGGTTCTGAGATCCTCAGGCGCTTTCAACCGAAAATGGAGGATAACCATACCGGACGCTCCAAACATTGCATCCGGAAGGGTGCATGGTAGAATATCATGTGGCCTTTGAACGTGTCATTAGTCTCCTTAGGTACAAAGATGAAGAGTTGCTCAGGGGAGTATGGCTAAACGATCATTATGATAGCATAAGGGAGGAGATTTTAATGCATTCCACAAGGTCAATGTATCAACCAAGATTTGCATCTATTTGATCTTAGAGGGGTTAAGGTTATTCGGTGCTTAGATTTGTTGACAGGGTTGGGGGAGATCAAGACGAATTTTAAGGAGATGACCCTCAATTTTGATAAGGAAGGGAAGGAAGTCACTCTCAAGGGCTATATGAAATGAGGGAACATGAATTTTTGTTGAATAGAAGTAGGATCCTTTGTGTGAAGCCAACACTTCGTGGAAGGAGTTAGAAGACTTGCTTGAAGAATTTCATGACGTATTTCGGGAACCTTTAGGTTGCCTCGAAGCCAAGACCATGCCATCACACTAAAGCCAAGTAGGCAAATACCAAATAGTTTACACTCATTATAAAAAAATCTAAGTTAGAAAAGATTGTATCTGAATTATTGAGTAATGGCATGATTAGACAGAGTATAAGCCCGTATGCAAGCCTTATAATCCTTGTTAAAAAAAAGATGGCAGTTGTTGTGTGTGCGTAAATTATAGGGCATTGAATAAATGTACTATCTCTAATAAGTTCCTGGTCCCTATAATTGATGAACTTCTAGATGAATTGGGGGGTCTGAAGTATTTTCCAAGTTATATCTAAAATTAGAGTACTATCAAATTTGGATGAGGGTAGGGAGATATTCCCAAAATGGCATTTCGAACCCATGAAGGGCATTAGAAGTATTCGGTGATGCCTTCCCTCTACCTTTTAAGCCCCCATGAATGAGGTGTTGAGACCCTTCTTTCGCAGATTTGTATTAGTTTTTTTTATATGATATATTGATATTCAGTCAAAACAATCAGGATCATGTTGATCATTTGTGAAGGGCGTTTGAAGCTCGTAGAACAAATCAGTTTTAGTTAATAAAAAAATGTTATTTTGGTCAGCATAAGGTTGATTGGGACATGTTATATCTGTTGAAGGAGTAATGGCTGATCCAAAAAAAATTCAAACTATGGTGGAATGACCTGCCCTTGAAGATATCGAGGTGTTAAGGTTATTTGTGAAGGATTATGGAAAGGTGGCAAAACCCCTTACTGACTTGTTAAAAATAGATAATTTTAAATGAATTGTGGAGGCTCAAGAAACCTTTGACTTATTGAAGAAATTGATGAGTTTTGTCCCTGTATTGGCATCACCGGAAATTTCCAAGGAATTCGCAGTTGTTACATACTTACATATGCTTCTAGCAAAGGTGTTAGGGCTGTATTGGTGAAAAAGAATAGGCCAATTGCTTATATTAGTTCAGGATTCTCCAGGGGGCTTTGAATAAATCAGTATATGAAAAGGAGGTCATTTTGCGTTGAAAAATGGAGGCACCACTTAATGGGTAGACACTATAAAACTAATACTGAACAAAAAAGTCTTAGGTTCCTGACTAATCAAAAGTATTGGGGCAAGAACAACATAAATTGACATCAAAACTTTTAGGTTTTGCTTTTTAAATCCAATACTATCTCGGAAGAGTAAATAAAGTAGTTGATGCCTAGATTACCAAAAAAATAAAGTAGTTGATGCCTTATCAAGGCAGATGCAGCTGTCATTTCTCATGTAGTTAGCCAATTTAGCATATTTGGAGAGGGAGATTCAGTTTGATCCAAAATTAAGAAGCATAGCTCGAGATTTATTATTGGATCTGAAATCACATAAGGAATTTGAATTGTGTGGGGTTTGACTATTGTATCAGGTAAGGTTGGTGATTCTCAAGAACTCAAGCTTGGTTTACTTAGTCTTTAAAGAATTCCATGATTTGCACATGGGAGGCCATTTCGGTGCCCTTAGAACCTATAAGAGGATTGTTGGTTTGGGGTATTAGGATGGGATGAAAAAAACAAAATTCAAGAATATATGGCAGCTTGTAATGTTTGTCGACAACATAATATTCAAAATCTGTCACCTGCTAGATTGTTGAATATTTTGTCCATTCCCTCTAAGGATTGTCCAAAGCTTTTGAGTAGACACTATCTTTGTGGTTGTGGATAGAATGACGAAGTATGCCCATTTCATGGCTGTTTGTCACTGTTATTCAGCCAAGGGCGTAGTACAAGTATTCATTAAGGAAGTGGTGAGACTACTTGGGTTCCCCTGTACTATAGTTTTTAGATTGTGATAGAGTCTTCCTCATTTTTATTTTATTTTTTGGTTCGAATTTTTTAAGAGTTGTGGATTGAATTACACCATTGCCTATCGCCCATAGTCTAATGGACAGACGATAGAAGTGAATCGTTGCTTAGAAACATAATTGAGATATTTTTGCATTCCAAAACCACAAAGCTGGCCTAAGTGATTGCATTGTGTAGATTTTTGGTATAATACAATGTATAAGGAGTCCACCGTCATGACTTCTTTCAAGGCTATAAAGAATTATTTTAACCAAAAGTTTAATCTCTTAGGTGAATGTCATATTAATGGTTTTATATTATAGTTCCCTAATACGCCCTCTCACACAAGAGTCCATTGGGCTTGAAAGATGGACAATGTATAGGCTTGCCTACCTATGCTCAGAAACGGTGAGGATCAAACTCGTGACCACATGGTCACAGAGATTCTGATACCACGTAAAGAACAGTGATAGGGAATCAAGTAATAGTAGGAAGGAATTTAAAAAAAGAAACAAACACTGTATTAATAATATGAGCTTTCCCAACCTGAGAACAACTCAAACATTACAATGGAATTTCCCAAAATTCATCCAAGTCTGGAAGAAAGGTCTATAAGTAAAAGGGCTTGTGATCCTCTACGTCTTTTCCTTGCGTATACTTTTATGAACCTGTTATTTAGTGCCACGTCCTTATCAAACAGTTTCAACCCAAAAGTTGAAGTTATTAGGTGAATATTACATTAATGATTTTATTTATATTTCTCTAACAAAGGCATTAATCCATTGAGTTTGTTTCGAGAAGGACAACGCCACACTGTAGTAGATGAAGTTTCTAAGTTGTTGCAAGAAAGAAACACTATTCTTAATGAATTACAACAACAATTGTTGCAAGCCCAAAATTGGATGTAGGTTCAAGTCATAGGAGAGAGGTAGTATTCAATGAAGGAGACTTGGTTTACTAGAAGATGCAGCCATACAAGTTGAAGTCTTTAGCACATGTAAAGAACCAATTCAACCCAAAAGCTTAAGCTGTTGGGTGAGGTTACATTAATGGTTTTATACTTCTTTAACACGCCCCCTCACACAAAAGTCCACTAGGCTTGAAGGGTAGATAATGCACAGGCTCACCTATCTATGCCAAGAAACTCCACAAGACTTAATTATTTATTAATTAAATGGGGGGCGGTGATGATCGAACTCGTGACACAGAGGCTCTAATACCATGTAAAGAACCAATTCAACCCAAAAGTTTAACCTGTTGGGTGAGGTTACATTAATAGTTTTATACTTCTGTAGCAGCACATAAGCTTAATGAAAAATTAAGTCCAAGGTGTCACGCCCCGTTCTAGAATTGATTTGTGATCATTGCTTTATGATACTAAGCGCAGTTACAATCACATTAGTTCAATTAAAAACTTGGATAAACTTTTCTTTTTAAAACTTACTTATTTTCCTTTTGAACAACACCGAATTTAAAATAACCAATTGCCTGACCATAACCGTATGACATTGCGAAATAAATGAAACTAAGCTTAACATCATATTCTTAATTTGTGCAAGTGCAATACTAAACTATCTTCACTTTTTATTAAATTGGGAATTCTCTACTTCCTTTACGGTTCTCATCTCTTACTATGTTATAGATCTCTTGGTTAGCTTCGTGTGGGTTCAAACCGCGTTCAATTCGGAGCTCTGTATCTCGAGTTAGTCAATTTTACCAAACTATGTTCGTGCTGTTTTTGGGAAGTGCGCTTGAGCGCTCTACTGGGCGCTTGAGCGCCCAAAGACAGATAATTTGGCCATCTCTAGGTCTTTAGCACGCTTGAGCGCCCAAGGGCTGAGATTTTTCCTCTATTTCACGCACACGGCGCGCTTGAGCGTTCTTATCAGTGCTTGAGGGCGTTCCACCTGGGCCAGACTTGATCTCCCCGGTTTTTGGTGGTTCACTTGAAGGAGATCCTCCCTCCTTCTCCAACTTATTGGTACCTAATTGATGAGGGATTGCCAACCATGGTCACACACCTTGAGGCTCTCACATTCCACATACATTTCATCAATCCATCATGCAATTCAAATTGATAAAACATAACTTCACATTCATCAATGTATTAATATCTCAATTACAACTATGCTCTTCAAAATAATTACATGCCAAAGGACTTAACTGCCAAAGAGACATGATCAAAGCCATTACCCATAAACAACATGGCAATTACCATTACAATGATCATGCACTAAGTCCTTCAAAATACATCATATGGCCTCAAAATAAATACATATACACATGATGGTGCAATATAACAATTCTAAATGGCATGCAACTCAAATAGTCCAGCTATCAGGTACAATCTACTCATGCTTCTTGCCTCGTTCAGCCTCACCTCTATCAGTACCTGAAATGATGCCCCACAACACGGGGTGAGATATACGAATATATCACAGTAAATCAGGGGTTCTTGGAGATCACTTTACCCTAAGGTTTACTTCCGGTGTACACATAATCATAACAACTTAACACATTCTTATCCATAAACATCACATGGACTTCCAAGAGAGATCCTCAAAGGGTTGTTTCTCTTATGTGCTCACCAGAAGGAGATCCGCATAGGCTGTTTCCAAGGGAAGTCCACAATCTCACACTAGGGGCTTCCAAGAGAGATCCTCAAGGACTGTTTCTCTTAGGCTCTTACCACATAGGGCTATTTCCAAGGAAAGTTCGTACCAATCATCCTTATCATAATACTAGGCACTTCCAAGAGAGATCCGCAACAGGGTTGTCTCTCTTAGACTTTCACCACAAGAATATCCACATAGGGTTGTTTCCAAGGGTAAGACAAACTACCTGAAGATCCTCGTAGGGTTGTTTCAAGGGAATGTCCTTACTGGCGTGATGGCTTCAAGAGGGATTGAGGACTGTTCCTCTCAGGTAATAACCACAAGGAGTTCCCCTTAGGGCTGGCTCTAAGGAAGACCACACATCCATCATACTAGTTACATTCATTGGACTGATCCAATGACTATTCAATCCTCTCTCATTTATCATTCACTACCTCATCTCTCAACTATCAACATAATCTCAATCTGAATCCTCAACCATTACTTCATTCATTATTTTTACATCTATCAACCATTCCTCAATTACTCTTAAACAATCAAACATCAGTCAATGATCTTTAAGCAATCATAACATTTATCAATGCATGAATCAATGCATGAGCATACAATTTAAACTGGGTAAAAGCTTATCTATCTATCTAACTTTATTTTCTTTTAAACTTCATCCAATGGACTAGAATATTTTTCCAGTCCCATTTTTCAACTTTAATTTTACCTTTTGGGTAATTTTGTCTACACATATTTTTATCCCATAATTCTCACTGACCACACTTTTTACCTCAAAAGTGACCCCAGTTTATTTAATTAGGTATTTTACTTAATTCAATCCACTTATACATGCTTAATTAATTAACTACATGTAATTAATTTAAATACTTAAGTTAGAAGTATTATACTAGGTATTATTGCCCGTACTAGAATTTAGCTAGAATTGGTGAAGTTGCTTATTGGGTGGAACTTCCAGTTGACTTTAAGGTACATCACATGTTCCATGTATCACAACTAAAGAAGGCTATATCCCCCATCACTCACTAACAGCCACTGCTTTCTATATTATCTGAGGAATGAGAGCTCCAAACCGAACCAGAAGAGGTGTAACAGTGAAGAAAATCAGGTCAAGGGGGACTTGAAGTGTTTATCAAATGTAAGTCTTTGCCTTCTTTTGAAAATAAATGGGAAGACTTTACCATTGTTAATCATTAATTTGCTATTTTTCACTTTAGGACAAGGTGGTTAAATCGGGAGGAAGTATTGATGTGGATGGGCTGAGAAACAAATTTGGAAGGGTGCAAGTAGGAAAGAGAAGTAGAGGATTACAACTTCCACCTACAATTGCTGAGTCAACATCAGTTGGTTTAAAAAATCAAGTAGTTAGTGTAACGCCCCGTTCTAGAACCGGTTTGTTATTATTATGTATGATATTAAGCGCAATTACAATAACAGAAGTTGAATTAAACACGGCTTAACTTTTTCTTTTCTTAAAACGTACATTTACTGCTTAAAACTTTTTCCGTATTTATAAACAAATCAAAACTGTAATTGTAACTGAATAAAATGTGGAATAACTAACTAGCATAATATGTCATACAACATTCATAAAAGACTGCCATAGTGTTCCCATAAACAGCATGACTCCAAATACCGAATGGTGGTAGTTAATTGCACAAGGGTGGTAATCTCCTACCAACATCATCAAAATAAAACGGACAACATTTCGTCAGTTTTTCGGACATTTGGGGATAAGTTCCTACTATAACGTTTCAACCTGATAGACAATTTAAATTATTACAGATACAATCTCAATTTACCAAACAGGCATACAAGCTCTTCAATCAAGGAATCAAGGAATCAAGTCATAATACACTACAGTCCAATAATTACATACCCAGGAACTTTGCAAATACCAAAAGCATGATCACTACCCTACACCCCATATACATCATAGGTGGTATAAAATAACATGATCATACACTAAGTTCCCCCATGCATCATCAATACATGCCTCAAAATAAGATTACATTTACATGCTCAGCAACAGTAATCCAAAATCATGCTGCAAATAATGAACTATGCATAAACAACAACAGCGACATGCCAAAGAGCACAGTCTACATAGGCCTCTTGCCCATAGATGCTCCAGCACCATCAGTGCCTGTACCTGAAAGGGGTCCCCACAACACGGGATGAGATAAACATCTAAGTAAACCAGGGGTCTTTGGAGGATTCCTCCACCCCAGAGTTCACTTCAAGTGTAATAAAATAACAGTAAATAATATAATATATACATATCCATGCAATATGTAAAACATCTCCATAAGACATCCCTCTGGCACACTCACCATCCTAGGGATTCTCATATGCAAATAGTCCTACTGGTCAGCTGAACTACCAAGTATGAATTACGCATCGTCATGCAACATACAAAACATAGGGAAACATCATTCACACGCAGTGCATACACATACATATATCAATGCATTAAACTACTCTATTGCAATTATATACACCAATATCAGGGTTTGGTGGAACAATAAAGGGATAAATCCCAAGGTCCGAAGGCTTACCTAAGTCGCTTTCAATCTAACCTTTGTTTTGTCACCAAGTTTGCTTCCAACCAAACTTTGTATATATTAAGACCACAATCTCGCAAGCTAACACCTACACAAAGGTGTAATGCAATCAATCAATTACATCCATGAATATATCAATATTCATCAACAATCTAGGCAATCAACACATTACACAAGTGAAAAGTTAACCTATACTTGATTTAATTCAAGTAATCAAATCGAGTTCCATAGGCTCAGCCAATGTTTGATAACTCAAAGTAGGTCCACTTGCTTCAATCCTATCAACATAATGGACACTTTCAATATCCAATTCAAACATTCGAACATTCATTACTTGGAATGCAAGAAACCTCACTACATAGGCATAAATTTCAAAATTTAAGGTAGGTATGCAAAATGATCTTTCAAATACATTTTCACTATTAAAATCCTAATCTATACACTTTTTTCAACATGGCCTAAGCCTCATTCACACTCCAACTAGCCACGTTTACAAAAACAAAACCTAAAATACCAATATTCATATAAACCATTGAAATGCTAGTTTCTAAACATCAACTTACCTAGAATCATGCAATGAATGTTCTCCAACCTCACTTCAAGTAATGGACCGCTCCAAGTCCCTCTAACCTCCCTCTAACCACAATGGGTTGCCACTTTCTCCTTCCTTTTCTCTCAATACAATGCTTTTCTAAGGAATGTGGATTACAGGTTATCTTCTACTCAAGATTCTAAGCAACTTTTCTTTAAGAACCAAGAGATTCGTTGAGAAATGAGGAAGTTACAAAATCAAGCTTGAAGACAATGGGGTTCGGGTGTGAGCAGGGAGTTCGAGGAAGATGAGGAAATTGTGAGGTGTTTCTTAAGTTATTTCACTTACTTTAGTTAAGTAACTTTCCACTGGGTAACAATTTATCTATCCCGTTATCTTAACTCTGTTCTAAACTGGTCATATTGACTTAGAATATTTTTGCAGTAATATTCCCCAACTTATCTTTAAGTTCTGGGTAATTTTACCTACACACATTGCATTTTTTGCCCAAAAGTGACTTTAATTTGTTTAATTACGCCTTTTATCTAATTAAACTCGATAATACATGATTAAATATTGGGAAAAGTTCACCAATGCCCCTGTGGTTTGCTTCAGAATCATCTATGCTCCTGTGGTTTTTTTTCTATCACATATGCCCCTGTGCTTTGTAAAAAATAAAAAACCACAGGGGCATATGTGATAAAAAAATATACCCTTTCGCAAACTACAGGGGCATATGTGATAGAAAAAAAAACACAGGGCATAAGTGATTCTGAAGCAAATCATAGAGGCATTGGTGAGCTTTTTCCTTAAATATTTAATCACATGCAATTTCATAAATACACAGGTTAGGGTTATTATAGTTAGAGTCACACAGATGGCATCACACATGGCTGGTTACTAGTAGCAAGTGAAGGATCATTTGGATGCATCTTGGAGAATTGGGATCATTGGGCTAGGTTTGGGAGAGGACCAGAACCTCTCTAATTGTTTTGGCCAATTTTCTACTTTTCTTTATCATTAGTGTCTATACCGGTCTTTCCTTTCTACTCTGCGCCTGTACTAGCTTTGCTTTCTTACTCAAATGTAATTTTCTTCCTTTGGAAAATAGGAATGTACTGTTATGACTGAATCCAAGTTGGATTTAGTCTTATTAATACAAGTTTCCTTCATTTTCTCCGTTCTTGACTCTGATACTTAAACAAAGCGCAACAGGGAATCACACCTTAAAGTGGGTCCAAAGGCATGAGTGGGAAACTAATAGGCATGAGGTCGGCATGGGTTGGAAATTAACGGGCATGAGTGGGAAATTAATGTGCAGTAGGAAATGAATGGGAATGAGAGAAATTACTAGGGGAGATGGACAGTTTGAGAGGGAGGGGAATAAAAAGCGGGGAATGGAGTTTCGGAAAGCATCAGAAAATTGTAACGAGAGGAATTGGGAAAAACTAGAGCCTCTCGGATGCTCTAGGCTATCTTTCTTGTGTTTATTTTGCCATATTTCTGTCATTCTAATCTGTATCAGCCAGTCTGATATCAGCTTATTAGCAATAATATTCCGGTTTTCATCTCCTACATTAGATTCCTAACATAGTCTCTTACCACTCTAGCTCATGCCTCTCTTTATTCATCATGTTTACACTTTTGGAAGTAATTCAGCTGAAAATGTTTTCCCAGTTACATGTTTTAAGGTGTGAAATGCCCATGTTTATATTGTAGGCAACTACATATTTTACATTGTCATTGCCTACATATCAGATTAAGTTCATGTGACTTTTTGTCTACATTTTATTCGTGTAAACTTGTTTTCGCCTAATGGACCCTGTCTTTTGGCTAAATATTGAGATCTGTTGATGGTTGTTAGGTAAAAATGTTAGTGCAGTGATGAAATTCATGTTTCAAAGAAGATAAAACGTTTGCAGAAGAAAAACACGTTTTGCACTGATAACAAGTAATTTAGAAAATCACTTTTTACCTCTTCCAAAGATTCTCCCTGATATTAAAGCTGTGATAAAACTCAAGCCACATGCACAGCTGAGTTACAGGCTGAAATATCTGTGATGCTTACAACCTTTCGTTCTTGGTTCTTTATACATTTTGGAGTATGCAATTCATTTCTAAATATCATTTTGACCCTGTATGCGTGTAAACTTTGTTATGACTTTGTGAATTTAGATTTTAATTAGCTTATTATGCTTCTGAATCAGGTTTATGTGGAAGCTTATACCTGTCCCTGTGTAAGGTGCCACCCATTTGATTCGATTTTTGTTTCCCAATCGAATGGGAATTATGTTGCAATCTTTACTACCACCCCACCCTACAGACTCAACAAATATAAGCGATATGAGAGCCATGGGGTCTCTGGGTTCCCAATTAAGTGCAATTTCAGCTTGGATGGCAAGAAGCTTGCCTCTGGCTCTTCAGATGGTTTTATTTATATTTATGATTATCAGTCATCCAAAGTTGTGAAGAAAATCAAGGCCTATGACCAAGCATGCATAGACATTGCCTTCCATCCAGTTATACCTAATGTTTTTGCTTCATGCTCATGGGATGGAAGTATTTTGGTATTTGAGTAGAGTTACTTATTATCATACCAATTCCAGGGCAATCTTTTAATTTATCCAAACGACTGAAGGGCCATCCATTTGCTCGCTACAAGAAAATGACTTTCTAGGAAACGCGAATCTGAGAGGATTGGAGAAGTCTAGCTTTCTCTCAGTCTATCTAGCTGTTTCTAGTTTGTTACAGATACTGTGTGAATAATGAAACCTTCTCCCACATGTCGTATTCGTTGCTTAAATGTGTGCCTTTGACTGTTGTACTGTGGATTTAATGTTGATTCACATAAGTTTATAACTATAGTGACTCGTACAGAGTCAACTGTTGAAAAAACAGTTTAAAGTATTTACCAGACGTGAGAAATCTTGGTAACTATAATGATGTGACAGCTTCTTGTTTCTGAATAGTGTGGAAAGTTACTAACATTGGATGGAAATTAAAAAGTGCTTCTTAATTATTCTTATCGGCCCTTAATTTTCCCGTGAAGAACTGTTTCAGATAATATAGGCAATGATCTTGCAGTGTCTAAAGCAGCACATAGATGTGTTTGCCATTAGCATCTAAATTGGCTGATGAGTCAATTTGTTTCCACCCCCCACTTTGGAATAAAAAGCAACGACATAAATATAAGGTTCTTGACTATCGAGATTCTCAAAACCTATTAGCTTTCCAAAAGATTGGTATGGTCAAAGGATGCTACAACAGAATGGAGATCCGTCACAACAAATATCAGCTTGCAAGTTGCAGGGTTCCACTTCAAATATTTACAAGCTTCTTCACTTTTAAAGTTTTAACTATCTTTGTCACCCCAATGGAGTGGTTTATCCTTTTCAGCCATCAACGGAACAATGCCCTCCAGGACAGATTTTAAACTGGAAATGCTTACACGTATTTGCATGTTCTTCATACGCTAGGGCAGGAAAAGGCTGTCTCCTCGTATGTATAGAGAAATAAAAACTAAAAAGCAAAATGTGGCATGAGGTCACAGACAATGTCTAGGTACTTGTAACCAATACCTACCATATTGAAGGAACACCAAATAATCTAAGGAGTCTGTGGGGGCAAACTAAGCTGTTCTTATGTTCACCCACTTCTTCCCTTAAGAGAGATGGAGGGGGAGGGGGGGCCAAACAAGGTCTAAACAAGACTTAATTATGTAACTCCCTTTCCACTCTTCATGGGGGTCAATCGTTGGGGGACAGGACACACCACTCCTCTCTTTTTAGATGCATTTGCTAATGGGACCAACTTACTTAATCCCCTTAATTTTCAACACAACCTCACAATTTCAAATACAAGTCAATTTTCAATTCTGGAAAACATTGTTATATCTGCACATCACACAGCACTATCTAGAGAAAACCAGCATCTCTTTCAAACAATGATGGTCCACAGCTAGCCCTCTCTGAGAACTGTTTATATTTGAAAATAAGGTAATCTCTAATCCAATTTAAAGCGAGGAAACGCCCTTATGCAGCCTACTATCCTATGAACATTAATTTATTTTCAACGTCTATATGAATATGTTCCCCACCTTACATGGTCTTAACCACTCTCTCATCTCTCTCCCACTCTCTCATCTCTCTCTCTCTCTCTCTTTTATCCCAATATTTATCTCTTTGTCCCACTAGCCCCCCCCCCCCCCCCCCCCCCCCCCCACCCCCCCCCCCCCCCCCCCCCCCCCCCCCAAAAAAAAAAAAACAAACTTAAAAGGCAAAAAGGGAACGGAACTCAGAGAGTGAGCACTGCATGCCCCTACTCCACAGTCCACAGTCCATATGACTGCAATCATCATCTAAAAGAGAGATACTTTTCTAGCGTACTTGAGGTCAAGAGGGCATTTCGCGTTTCAAGGTCCCACTAGCTAGCCTATGAGGCGACACGAAACGATGGGCTGAAAGGTTTTTTAAGTTAAGCCAGTTGAAATCTTGGATTTGACATGAACTTCATGGTCTTATTCACTTTATTACATTTACATTTATAATTGGGGAGGCCAAAAATTAGCAATTATTACTTAACAAAGTTTGTGCTTTGCAATAAACATCGTTGCTTTGGAATCAGAAAACCACCTAGCCAATTTTGACTTATACTTTACTAATCACATTGTCTGTTTCTTTTGATTCATCTTGTCATGTTGTATGTTTTAACTTTTGGATTAATGTTTATCCTCTGCTACATGCTAGGCCATAATCAAAATGTTTGTGCCTCGCTCACAGTGTTATCACTAGGCTTCCAATCCTGGCACTGCAAAGTAGCCGACAAACTTATTTTATTGGTTCTGCCATGTGATTTGTGGCCTCAACCAAGTCACCCATTTGATTGGTTCTTCTTTATTGCTACCCCAAGGGGCCAAAGAATTTAGAAAACTGAAAGAACCAATAATTATTTTCTTAAATGCCCTTTGGTCTCAATTTCCCTAATTTGGAAGGATGCCTAATAAGGTGGTTTTTTTCATAGGTAACGTGGCCACTACTCATTAATCAACCGCTTGCATTCATGTTTTATATGCATAATAATATCACTATGTCATGGAGTAATATGCTTCAAAACCTGACAAGAATGATTATAATCTAAGCTTTCTGTTAATGAAAATCTTAGAGGGATTATGTTTTATCGATGCCATTGGTTGACACCAAGTTCTAAAAAGCTGAGTCCAGCTAGAAGATAAAATAGATCAATTAGATTCTGTCAGCTCAATCTTTTCTCATAGCAATGATTTTTTATATTTTATTTCACCTTTATCAGAGGTTGGTCTCACTCTCACTTACCATGTTCGAATAGTAGTGAATTGTGATGCAACTTGTATGAACTTCAGTTTCTGGTTAACTCAATTCTTTCAGTTGGCTACATTAGTTTCTCTCTTTTGTACTCTTTTGTTTTTGTCAAGTGAAGATTAATTATTTGAAATTTGAAATTTAACGAATACAAAATTTTTATAGGTATTTAGGATGTAACATCCTGTTTTTGTCATATTTTACTTTGTTTTTTATTTGATCAAGATATCATCCTGTATTACATGTTGAAAAACAAAAAAGAGGTTACTATCCTTTATTGTATTCATTGCAAACCTGTTTTGTCGTGAAGCTGATAACTTTATGAAATTTCATAGACTAAGTACAATTGCCCTTGCCTTCTTCCTCTCTTCTCTTATTATTTTTCCTTAATATGTATAAATTAAAGTCATAACTTATTCTGTGTCAATAATTAGAGAAAGAAAAATAGAAAATGAGGGAATCCCTTCTTTAAATTTCTGTCATTTTGTTGATATTAGTGTTTTCTTGTCATATCAGTCATCCTAGTGTGATAATACGTGTATGCCTTTACTCAAAAAACTTTTGCAGATAATTAACAGGAGTCAAAAGTAAGAAAGTGAAAGCTTATGTGGTGTAATTTTAATAATTTTTTTTTTTTTTAAAGTATGCCTTTGTGGAGCAGAGGTGGCAAAATAGGTCAGCCCGCTCCGTCCCACCGTCAACCCGCCAAAAACGGGTTGACCCACCCCACCCTGCATTTTGATATGGGTTGAAATTTTCAACCCACCCCGTTTTGTGGTGGGTTGGCAGGTCAATCCGCCTAAAAAATTAAAAAATAATTAAAAATTAAAAATTAAAATAAATTATATTTTATTAATTTTATAATATTTCTTATTTTCATTTCCGAATCCTTTAGTTTTTTTTCTAATCTCAAACCTAAATGTATAATAATCTTCGGTCAAATATTTTTTAGGAATTTATTTTTGCCTCAATATATGGATAACCTTTGTAATAAATAAAATTTTTCCTTTTTTATATTTTTTAGGAGAGTACTAAGATAAAAAAAACTTCATATTACAAAAGCGTAATGACAAATAAAATACTACCAATTAGTAAAAAAAAAAAAAAAATTGACCCGCAGGTCAACCCGCTCCGACCCATCGTCAACCCATTTTGACCAACCACTAAGCGGGGCGGGTTGAGGTGGGTTGGTGGGTTGAAAAATCAGTGTTTTAAAATTCCACCCCACCCCCCGGTTGACCAGGGTCAACCCTGACCCCTCTCCTCTGAGGGTTGGGGTCACAAGTTGGACCCTATATGCACATCGATCCCTCCGACTCCCAAAATCCGGCCGGGTTTCAGTGACTCCCGGGTCAGAGGGATCAAAGAGAGTCACTCCATGTTTTTTTTTTAAAAAAAATTCCATGAAACAACGTCGTTTTATTAAAAAATAAAAATAACAATGCTTGCAATCCTAAATCTAATCGTTCTCTTCTCTCCAAACGACCTATACTTGTGGTATCTTGATAATTTGGTATCATTAGAATATGAGTTTTGTACTTTGGTATCTTGATACTATAATTAGGTTGTGTAATATTGACTTGTGATTATAATTGGTGAATTATTTTAAGGATATTTTGAATCTTTGATGATTGGTGATTTGTTTTTTAATATTTTCATATAAGATATATATATTTATATTTTTTTAATATATAAAACCGGGTCAACGTAGTAATCCCGTGACCCTCCGGTTGAACCCGTGATCCCGTGACTCCTGACCTCGGCCGGGTCGATGGTCGGGCCGAGTTTTTAAACACTGTGAAAAATATAACCCAACCCGTCCCGTTTTAGCTGGTTGACGGATTGACCCGTCGGGTTCAACTCAAATTGCCACATCTATTGTGAAGTGATGTGAACGTTAAAATTACATAAGGCTATTCCTGCTTTCAATATTGTTCATTTTATCTGGATTCTTCTAGAAGCATATGGATTAACCTGCATAGGCATCCATGAACACAACCCTCATTGTGGTGACATTTGACCGACAAGATGGCTTCAACAGTTAGTGGATGGTGAAAGCCTCTATCAAGCTCCACTATCACTAGCCATGAACAAAATGTTATCGATCGTCTCTCTATTACAACGGGTTAAACATGAAAGCAAAAGCATTATGCTATGACAAAGCAAAAAGTAAAAGCACGGAAGAGAAAAGAAAAAACAAAAGTACAAAATTATTAGTAAATAACGTTTTCATTCAAATGTCACCTTATCAATAATGCTGTGCATGAAGTCTAAACGACCTAATGGGATAAAGGGTACTTAAACTTTCACAAGGAATAGCTCTAGCAATATAATTCTGCAAATGCTTTCTATTTGACAGTTAGTTTCAGAAATGAGAAATTGACAACAAATTCTACTTTTGTAGTAATGGTGTACTGTGTTATCTATTTGTTGCATGTAAGTGGTGGACAAGGTATCATAATACTTATCAACCATTGAGCTAGGTGAACTTTGCCTTTATACAGTACCTTTTCTTTTTAACTTTCCACCTTTTCAGGTATTTTTTCTTTCCTCTTGTTTTTTCCCCCTTTAAATTTAAAGCATGCAAGGACACGTCCTTATGGAGGTACAAGCATTGTACTGAGCCCTTTGAGTATTTATACAAAGTCACGTCACTTTCATTTCGCAGCATATGATGATGATATTCTTGTCGGTTAAATGAGGCTATTTTTTATTTTTATTTTTTATTTCAATCAATTCATTGTTTCACGATTAATTTGATTTAGGGTGGGTCTCAAGATTAAGATTTTAAATTTTTTTCAAAAATAATGTTGGGTAAGATCAAACACATTCTATATTCATCTATTCAGTTTCTTGACGCCAACTAAATTGTCATTATTTTATAAATGAAGTTACCTATGTGTCGGTGAGAAAGGAATCCACCATAAAATTGAAGAGAAAGAGAAAGTGCAATGGAAAATAAAAATCTGTTCTAAGTTATTTGATCTTCTTTGTCTATGAAGTCACTCCTACACATTATCTTGTACCAACATATATAAATGAAGAAAATGTGGTGGAGATATTTTGTAGCATCAATTTTCCTACTTCAAACTTAACTAAGCAACAAACAAGCTAGCCATGCATAATTTCACTGCATTAAGCTAATCACATTCATATGAATGCATTAGAAACTAAACATTTCGCTGGATTTACTTTTGAATTTGATTACTATAGAGGAAGGATTTCAATTTTAGTTGTTGAAAAGATATAAAAAATTTAAGATTTAGGATTTTGTTTTGATTTATAGCAATGTTACTCTTTTGACTAATTTCCTACCTTGAGAGTCTCAAATCACCTCGTTTGAGTACTGTTGAAGTCACTTAGAAAATGGAGTACATAATAGGACCACACTTTTGATTAATAGTTTTTAGCTTTAGTAATAAAAGAACTGTCAAGTGTCTGTTGTCTCCAATGCCATATTTTTCCTGCTTTCAACACGTGTTTTTTATTGTAAAAAAACTCATCATTTTGTTACTTGATTATTACTTTTTCATCTGAAGAAGATAAAAAGATTCACACAATAATGCAACAAGGTGGGGCTGCTGAACTGGTAACAGTTAAGGGGTCTTTTAAACCATCATTGCATGAATTTGTAACGGAACTAGGCAAAGCTTAATGCAAAATATACAATTTCAAAAACCATGATGTTTTCTACCTCGTAAAATAATTAAGGGAAAAATGTGTATCATTTTAAATGATGTAAAGTTGTGTCATTTTAAGTGAGAGAAATAAATAGATAAAAGAGGAAAGAGTGGACAAAAAAGTATAAAGGTGTGAGTCTCACCTCTTTGTGAGAGTAAAAAAATATAAATTGTGTCACTTAAAAGGATAAATATTTTTCTCAATAATTAAATTCACAAGATTCAAAGCCCTTCTTTTGATGTGTCAAGTAAAGTAAAGAAAAGAAAAATGTTATCACCTTTTACCTTGACCATGTTAAGTTGTTATATATATCCCAAGCAAAAAGGTGCATGTGATCAACAAATACTTTAAAATTTTACTTCCCTCTGGATCCCTAATAGCCAATTAGAATTGAGTCAGAAAAGATGTACTTTACTTAATCTCGCTAAAATTTATCCAAATATCACATTTTTAGGCACTCCTAGCTTAACGAAGGGGTGATGATAATTTTCTTATGGATTCATTCAACTGTTCCTCCATGTTAGTGCTGCTACTGACAATTTTCTTCCTTGTTACACCCAAATGGAAGCATGATACTAGGGACCACATATTAGGTTTCATAAAGTTAATCATGCTTTAAGAAGATGTTTGCATCTTTAATTATCAATTAGCATTACCAATGTATACTATGTGCTGGATTTTGGCTGTAACTATATTATTGTAAAACTCAATCTGTTCCCCATCTTTTTAGTTCCTCGAGCCACTAGTATGAACGTTCTGAAAAACATTTACCCTAGTGCTTATTACTCCGAGCCTTGACCTAGGAAATGAGGACTAGTTCTAAAAGATTTTGTCACATGATTTCATGCATCAGATATGTGACTTTCTATATGTACAAAATCACAAGAGGGTATAAGCAGTAAAAGAGGATTATAATTTTTTTTATATATAACACCAATCATGTCATCAAAGTATGTCTTAGTGAATAAACAAATGCTGCAACATTTCTTTCCACCCCGTTTGTGCTCCAAATTGAATTTATATCTTTTCTGTATTTAATTAACAGAATAGTTAGGATAAAATTGACCAAAAATATGCAATTATAAACTAATACATGCACAAGTATGTGTATTATCAATCAATTAATTTATTTGAGAGATGTGACCTATTCCTTATGCACAGTACACTGAACTCCTTTATTTGCCACTCCTAAACTCATAAAAATTGCCCTGGTTTTCAGCATAAAAAGATATTATTGCAAAAATGCCATTTACTATTATATCCAACAAGATAGTTTGTTCTTGGCCAACGCAAATATGTGTCCTTTGTGCATTGGCATTGTGTTTGTAATTTGGACATAAAGCATTCTGCATGCAAATCACTGTCAACTTGGACATTATCAATCCATTTGTACTTGTAATGGGTTTTGCGTAATCAGAAGTCTAATCTTTTAATTCACTAACATCTCATTTTCATTAGTGCTCTCACTGATCATTTCTAACTCATGAAATATTTTTGCCATTAATTGCCATATTTTTTCTTTGGGATTAAGTTTTACTATGTTGCTGCAAAGTGAAACTTTTTTGCAGCACACACAATTAATGGTGGGGTCTACAATTGATTAAAAAAATGAAAAAAGAAAATGGAGTAATGTGTGCTGCAAATTTCTTTTACTTGCTGTCACATAACAGAACTTTAATCCTTTTTCTTTTACTTGTAATAGTTTTTTCTTTTCTAAAATGCTAATTCCTTTTAGGGGTTTGTATTTGTCATTTAACATGACACAACAAACTTTTCAACACACACAACATTTTGTGGTACTCATACTTTTTGAAAAAAAAAAAAAAAAAAAAAAAATTATGACACGCAAAACGAATTTCTATAACATTACACACTCAATTTTCCTACTACATATATAACTCTTATAAAACCCTTCCTTTTATTATTATATCCAGCAGAATACTCTGTTCTTAGCCAGCACGGTAACACAAACATGTGTCGCTTGTGCATTGACACTGTGCTTGTTGTACTTTGCCTAGGACATTATCAATCCATTTTTACTTGTAATGGGTTTTACGTAATCAGAAGTCTAATCTTTTAATTGACTAACACATCTCATTTTCATCAGTGATCACTGATCATTTCTATCTCATTATATATTGTTGCCATTAATTGCCATTTTTCTTTTTCTTTTTCTTCACAAGAAGACGAACCCAAATTAATGAAGATAAAATCTGATTTCTTAGAACTTTCAAGATCCTCCTATCTAGAACCACTATCTCAAAAATAATATTAAAGTATATTACTTCTCCTTGGAGTGGCATATACTTTAATTGGATTGAGACATCTTTCTAATGCCCCAAGTCACTTTCTTTTCTCTCACAAATCCTTGCCCCTCACTCAATCTCATATTTTTTTGACTTCAAGCTCCTAGATAGTAACCATTGCCTAGTGCCTAGTAAGGGAATTCAAGTGAAGGTAGGGGTCCAAAGATTGACATATAAAACATATATTTTGACCAGAAAAAAGGGAATAATTAATGGTTTTCTCCCCTTTTGAAGTTGAAACATCCAATTATGCAATGGTTGTGTATACAATATAGATAACAACCAAAAAATAGTGGTAAATTGGGTAATGGGAGACACACAGTGGAGAGGAGCAGGCCATTATAAAAACATCACACCCTTTCTCTCCATACGGATTCACATTAATTTAATTCCAATCTAAATGTTAGAGCTCAGCATTTTTCTCGAGATGTTAAATGGATCATAATAAACATTGGATAATTTTCTTCTTTGTATAAAATTATAAATATCTATTGTTAAAGTCAACGGTCAAAGATTTGCATTACTGTATCTGTCTCCCACACATACACATAGACATTTGAAGAGACACACATACACACACTCACATATGACATTCCCCAAAACCCTCCCAACGCCACCAAGCACTATGCGATCCACTTGGGTCCGGGCCTACCTGCTACCTAGGTGCACCCGCCGTTACATAAATTAAAAAACCAGATCAGCTTATTTCAAAGTTTATTCATTAATTTTTTTTTGACTTAATTGAAAATAATTTTTTTATCAAATAAAATTTTTATGTTAATCTACAAATTTTCACATATGAAGCCTAAAGTATGAGATAACTTGCTTCTCTATGGTTTTTATATTTGGATGTTACACACATTATTTTATGAGAAAAGTGTTTTTTTCTTTAAAATGAGATAAAATCATCTCCTGCAGCTTCAAAATAATGTAATTTTGAGGTTTAGGGAAAAAAATAGAGTATTTTGAAAATTTTATTTTTCTCTTGTTTCATAAATTTTATTAAAATATCCTGCATTTTTTTTTTCATGGGAAAAACTAATCTTATGTTGCATAAGATAATGTATCTCATGTTGTGAAATAAAATCAAGGTGGGACCCACTAAAAAATAAAAAATAAAAAAAATCAAGATAGGACCCAATTTGATTTTGTTTCACAACATGAGGTACACTATCTTATGCAACATAAGATTAGTTTTACTCTTTTTCATACCTCTAAATGACATCGTTTTAGAATTGTAAGATATTACTTTATCTCATGTTACTGATAATACTTTAATTCATATATATATATATATATATATATATATATATATATATATGGAGTAAACAAATCTACAGCTACTCTAGATAAGGTTATCTACAACTATTTTTTTTTTGTAAACTACAGGCACCACCCTTTATAACTATGTACTACTGGTAATATATAGTTATAACATTAAAGTTATTTTTCTCTCTCTCCTCAGTCACTTTTCAAAACCTATCTGCTAAAGTGGAGAGAGAAAAAAAAAACAAATTTAATGTTATTATAACTATGTACTACTGGTAGTACATAGTTATGAATGGTAGCTGTAAATAACATTATCTAAAGTGGCTGTAGAAATATTTGTTCATATATATATATATATATATATATATATATATATATATATATATATATATATATATATATATATATGAGGCAGGATCCTTTGACACCGGTGTCAAAAAAAAGTTTGACACCTCATCTTAGAGCCGTTAGATTACAAAAAAATCAATGATTCTGATTTGTAAGCATGTGACACCATTGATTTTTTTGTAATTTAACGGCTCTAAGATGAGGTGTCAAACTTTTTTTTTGACACCGGTGTCAAATGATCCTGCCTCTATATATATATATATATGAGAAAAATATTTCTTAAGCTGCTAGAGATATATTTATTTCCTGTTATCCCGAAACTACGTTGTTTTGTTTATTTATTTCTTTATATTAATTGGTTCACCTTTGAATAGTTATGATTCTCTTTTTCTCTCTTTTCTTTTATCATCATTGATCCATCTTTGTACGGTTATGATTTAGTGGCCGGAGATAAAGTTATCTCAAGTAGCTTGAGAAATGATAAGCCCTATATATATATATAAGGATTTACATTTCTGCAGCTGCTGTACGTGCAGCAATCAAATACTTGTCATTTATATGCTTGAAAGTATTAAATGCTGGGAATTATAACCATACAAAAGATGAAAGCATTAAATGTGGGAAATCATAAACATACACCTGCCATTGTTGTACGTAAAGCGGCTGCCAAAATAATTTTACCATCGGCTTCCGAAATAATTTTACCCTATATATATATATATATAATTTCTTGACACTAGTGTCAAATTTGAAATTTGACATCTTATCTGAAAGTCGTTAGATAAAAAAAGATCAAGACATTGATTTGTAAACATGTGACACCATTGATCTTTTTTGATCTAACGGCTCTCAGATGAGGTGTCAAACTTCAAATTTGACACTGGTGTCAAAGGATCCTACCTATATATATATGGGTCAGGATCATTTTACACTCTTAATCTTGTCCGTTAATCTCACTTATATCTAAGGGTTCAAATTTTTTAGTAATGTGAGCCATTAGATACAAGTGGATCAATGGTCAAGATTGAGTGTAATACTTTTAACTCTTACACTGGTGTAAGAATATCCTGCCTATATATATATATATATATAGGTAAACATTTCTGCAGCCACTTTAGATAAGCTTATCTACAACTACCGTTTATAACTATGTTCTCCCGGAAGAACATAGTTATAACGTTAAAAATTGTTTTTTTTTTCTCTCCTCATTTACTTTTCAGAACCTGTTTGCTGACGTGGAGAGAGAAAAAAAAAGCAACTTTAATGTTATAACTATGTTCTCCCGGGAGAACATAGTTATAAATGGGTAGCTGTAGATAAGCTTATCTAAAGTGGCTGCAGAAATATTTTTTCTATATATATATATATATATAAGGAAGGTTATACTTACAACATTTTTTTTACAACCTCTTACAACTATCTTAAAATCGTTAATTTCCGCCCATCAACGGTTATGATTTTCGCAAATTAAACTCATTAATTAATTATTAATTCACAATAAATAATAACCGTTGATTGACGGAAATCAACGGTGGTGTTAAGATATGGTTGTAAGAGATTGTAAAAAAAAAAGTTGTAAGTATAATCTTATATATATATATATATATATATATATATATATATATATATATATATATATATATATATATATATATATATATATAGGCTTTAATATTTCTAAAGTGAATGTAGATAAGTTATCTACATTCGCTCCGAAAATGACCGTCGTTTTGAGTTGAAAAGTAAAAAAATTATAATGAAAAGACTATTATAACCCTAAAATAAATTATAATTACAAAAATACCTTGATTTCTGCCTCAAAACGACGTCGTTTTGAGCTCAATGTAGATAAGTTATCTACATTGACTGTAGAAAAAGCAAACTCATATATATATATATATATATTTACATTTCTGCAGCTGTTGTACGTGCAGCAATCAAATACTTGTCATATATATATATATATATATATATATATATATATATATATATATATATATATATATATATATATATATATATATATATACTTGCTATATATATACGTGAAAGCATTAAATGCAGAGAATCATAACCATACAAAGGATGAAAGCATTAAATGTTGGAAATCATAACCATTCACCTGTCGTTGTCGTACGTAAAGCGGCTGCAGAAATAATTTTACCATATATATATGTGTGTGGTTTATATTTCTTTAGTCGCTTGACACCAATAGTCAATTATTTACCATCTATATATAGGTGACATTATTAAATGTGAAGAATCATAACTATATAAAAGGTGAAAGCATTAAATGTGAAAAATCATAAATATACACCTGTACTTGCTGGACGTCAAACGGTTGGAGAAATTATTTTACCAATATTATGTGTGTGTTTGTGGTTTTTGTACATTTTCGTATGCATAAATATTTTACTCATTTACAATGTGAAACTTTGATTTCCTAAGCAGCATAATTGTTATCTTTTATTTTACTTCACATGAGATATTCACGAATGATTATTGTTTAATATTTTTTTCTTCTTATAAAGCTTTTAATGTGATTCTATGTTAATTTATTCTTAATATATTATATATATATATATATATATATATATATATATATAACGAAATAAATATTATAGGAGATAATTTTACCTTCTACACAATATAAAAGTATTTTAGACCCATATAAAAAGAAGACATAAGTCTCACATATTTTTATGTATACATAAAAGATAAAATTATCTCTTAAAACTTTAAGTTACAACCAATTTGATTATGATTCAATAATATTAAAACCAATGGACCATTGTTATCAAAAAAAAAAAAACCAATGGACCATAGATCGTTCATTAAGCACAGGTATGATTTTAAAAAACATTATCACAATCACTCCTCTCGCCAAGCAAGGTGGGTCCTACTTATATTTTCAATTATTTTTTTTAATATTTTAATCCTATCTCGTCTAGTTTTATTATTGTTGCTGAAATCGTAGCCATTCGATCAAATTACCGGTCGGGGATTTGACCTTTGACTTTTGAGAGCCACCTTGGTGTGAGACACGTGATCACTGCTTTGAGCAAATATGAAGTTATCGAGAGTTGAATTTTTTTTTCTATTCATTATTCTTCGATCTTCGATATTCATTATTCTTCGATCTTCGATATTTTATAAGTTTTAATATTTTTTAAATTGTAAGAAATAAAATTACTTCTTATAGACAAATAAAAATATATGAGATTTATATTTTTTTTTCTCTTTTTTCTTTACATGGCCTTACATAAATTAAATTTCATAAATTTTTATGTGTGTAGGAAGTAATTTTATTTCGTGTAACGAGACAAACATTAAACATTTTTATAACATATAAAACATTGAAAAGTAAAATGTCATTTCTGTGCTCTGCATTTTTAAATTTATTTTCCTATTAATTTTTATATTTAAACGATAAAATATACTAAAATTAGGAAGAAATAATTGATTATAAAAATAAGAAATTTTGTATATTATAAAAATAACGAGAATTATATTTACGAATATTTTGTTTATAAATTATTACAAACTAAATTATATATTCTAAAAAATATATACTTACATATTTGTATTCCCCAAATACATAACTTAATTTATAAGAATTTGTAAAAAAAATTAAAAATATAATCATTTCCTATAAAAATAGCCATAAATACTCAATTAATGCAGACACTGCCTCTTGATTTTAGGGTATGCGGAGGTTGCCAAGATATACAGAGCAACACTTTCGGTGGTGATATGATGATGTGGTGAATTGTGGATGACTATACTCGAGGATAGCCGAACATTGACTTTTGTTTTATTTCATTTTTTTTTAAATAGATTTTCTTTTTTGCGTCACTCTTTTTATTTCTTTTTGAAGTTTTTATTTGAATACAACAAGTTCCATTGTCATCAATTTATTTATGAAACAATAATAACTTTAAGGTTTAAATCTATGACTTTATGTAGAGTACTCAATCTCTTCATCATTAAACCAATTCTAGTGGCATTATTGTTATCAATTTTAATAAATAATTGGCCCTTTTTATGGTTTAGAATTAAAGAATTCTATTTATCTACCAAAAAAAAAAACTCTATTTTGACCCAAATAAACACATTTTGAATGCTTAACAATCACTTATTTTGGCAAGCAAATTGTTCTATCCGAAAGGGTAATGCATTTAACCAATGGAGAGCTGGTATAGTAAGTAGAGAAGTGAAGATTTTTTTTTTTTTTTTTGTAAATAAAGAGGGGCTAAGCCCCAGAAACAGAAAGAAGAGAAGTGAAGATTTTGGATGTAAATGTGTAGGTGTAATTATTTATTCTCTTGACTATGATAGTTTCTCTAATAGTTTCATGCATTGATTAATGTTTTCAATATCTAAGTACCGAAACATATCAAGGGGACATATCCTACAAATTTCATGTTGTTTATCTCATAAATATCGATAATCAAATAATTTCACTCCCAAAATACTAAATTATTGGTCGTCAATAGATCCAGCTTCACTCACTGGTAAATCAAAGAATGAAAACTATTTGATTACCTATAAAATAAATTCAGGATTAAAAGCAATCACATAACTATAGTTAACTGGATATTTGATACCTTATGACAAAAAAATAACCTTAATCAAATCTCTCCTTAATTATTTCAATGTGAATGTTAATTCACACCAATATTTTACAATGATTCGGACAAAATCATTTCATAAAATATTGCAGCCTAAATAAAGCGCCAACTTTATTTAACAACTGTGAACCAGTTCATCAATCGTGAGAACCTATGATCATGCCTTCCATGAACATATCCAAATGATCATATACTCCACAATTGATCCAAACCTAAATGTTTATAAGTTGTGTGCACAAAACAATGAATAATACCACATTTCTAATATTCAAAAAATGATTACATTGTTTCATTATCTTACTCCAATAGAACAATGAGCAAAATACCTCCCACTCGTCTAATGCAAATCTAGGATTCTCCTAAGACCCAAAGAAGTAATATACCTCTCGAACACAAGTTCAGGCAAACTCTTAGTAACTGAGTCTGCAAGATCCACCTCTAATGCTATCTTAATTTAATGTAAACTTCATAGCTCGAGGTTGATTTTCTTGAGTCAATATGCACTTGAAAAATTGAATCTATGAAAGCTCAGCTTTTCAAGACTCCCACTAGAATATACCAGCACGTAACCTCTCGCTCTCCAAAGATACTTGAGTACATGCTTGACTGCAATCTAGTATTCTTCTAGAATCAGAATGGTACTATCTCACTACTCTCACTATGTGGTAGATGTCTGGCTTAACGCACCACATGTATACATGAGACTACCTATTGCCAAAGCATAAGGTATCCTACTCATGCATTCTTCCTTCTCGGGAGTCTTTAGAGGTTACTCCTTAGGAAGATGACTTTTGCATCTGAGAGACATGATTCCCCTCTTAGAATTCCCCATGTAGAACTTTGGCAAGAGTTTTGCCAATGAAAGTAGCCTAAGATGATACCAACAGCTTATTTTTCTAGTCTCATAAGAGTTTTATACCAATAATATAATTGACTTCCCCAAAACTTTCATATCAAAACTCTTACATAGCCAACTCTTTATGCTTGACATTACCTCCATATTATTTCCAATAAGGAGTATATCATCTACATAAAGTACCAAAAATGATATTGCCTCTCATTGGATCCTTTACATACAAATACACACGATTAATCAAGGTTTTCTCAAAATAAAAAAAATTGATAATCTGATCAAAACTGATATTCCATGACCTGGATGCTCGCTTAAGTCCATAAAATGGACTTTCAAAACTTGCATACCGTGTGTTCCTACCAGTTAACTATAAACCTTTTTGGTTGTTGCATGTAGATATTCTCTTCTAAATTTTCAATCAAAAAGGTCATTCTGACATCGATCTCCCAAAATAAAATCTCATAATTGAGGCTTGTAACAACAACTAAAAGAATTTGGATAGACTCAAACGTGGCGTCTGACAAACATTTGCCACCAAACTAGTTTTGAAGGTTTTCACCTTCCTGTCTATACTCTATTTGCCTTGTAGGTCCACATGCACCTAGTGGATCTTACCCTTCTTGGTGCCTTTACTAGAGACCGAACAGAGTTGAAATACAAGTATTCTACCTCATGGTTTATAGCTTTGAGCAATACTTGATCAAAAATATCTTATAGTGCATTATCGTAACTTGGGGGACCAATGTCACGTAACAAGAGGTAACTTGAGAGTTAACAAGGTTCTCTCCCACTATGAATGCACTGCATTATACCTTGTGTATTTACAGGTAGATCCAAGATTATGTCAGATGATAGATATCAATTTCTTGAGGATCCACATATTATGTGTTAAACTCCTTGATATTTTTTTTACATATGATACTAACATATCTACTAGTTCCACTTATATATTATCATGTTGAATTTTCAATTATAGTTCTGGTGTTTGTTCACTTAGAGGTATATCTTTTCTCTCTTTGAACAATCAAGGGAACAGAGGATGAAGCTTCTAGAGATTCTGAAAATTCTTGATCTCTAGGAGACAAGAATCATCAAGAATAATTTTACTCATAGGCTTATAATTTTCATATAGTCCTAATTTAACAAAAGTCACGTGAGTGTTCACTAAGACCATCTTATCATTTGGACTAAATAAGATCTAATCCCCAGTTCTCTTAGGATTGCCAAAAGTGTAAACTTCTGTACAAGATTCTATCTTTTTTGACCGCTACTAAAAGAGATGTGCCGGAGCACCTAAATCTGAATATGGTTTGAACCGAACTTGCACATTTTTCATAATTCTATAGGTATTTCTACTCCACTCTTAACCATGTTTAGTTGTTATCGCAAGTGTTTGGAAAGGCTGACAAGAACAGAGTAACGAACTTCTTTATCTGCCCTTTCCTAATCTGAGTATTACGTCTTTGTTGCCTTAGACGTATCCTCTGCAGGTTGTTATGGCTTTGGTATTGTCAGGACAAATTTTAGCTTTTCATGATTTAGAACAATATCGAGGTTTGCTTTCCATTGTTTATAGTTGGTACCACCTAGAGATTTTTGACTCAAAAATAATTTTTAAAGGATTCCAATAAGACATTTCTGAAAAAATATACAAGGTACACAATTACAAACATATAATTCAATAAACAAGCTAAGTGCAAATAGATTCTCATAACTACTTTTATTTATTGTTAACAATCCTTTAGTTTTCTTTACAAGGCTTAGAATGAGCAATCACTTGTAAAAGCCAAAATTGTTATTTAGGTCTTTAGTGCCATTGTCATAGCCTCAATGAGAGGTTTAATAATTTTACCAAAGTAGAATGTGATTAACCATTGTTTAATTTTAAAATTATCTTTACTATCCAAACATTGCTAGATGGGTCTTACAATATTTTACTTTAACTTTTGAAATTATTAAGGTTTAATCTAGTGAAATCCGACCATGCTTATTCAATGAGACTTCTGCCATGATCATTTCACTAATAAACCCACAAATGGAGCCCACAAGTTTAAAAATTAATTACTTAATTTTAAAACCTTCACACATTCAATATTTTTATTGAGAATTTTCATAAGCTTTGTCGAATGTAAAATTCATTGTTTAATTTCAAAATTGTCTTTAATAACTTAGTATTGCCAAACGATGGGTCATACAATACTTTATTAAAATTTGAAAATTATTAAGGCCCAATAAAATTCATACATACTTATCCGGTGGGGCTTAATATGATTATTTTATTGATAGGCCCACAATGCACCTAGAGGTTAAATGAATTTCTTAATTTAAATCTCATCCCATAATTATTTAGGTCCAATCTAATAAAATCCAATCATACTTATCCGGTGGGGCTTCACATGATTATTTTATTAATGGTCCTAAAGTGTGCTTGAAGGTTAAATTAATTTCTTAATTTAAATATCGCCTCATTCAACATAAGTAATTTTTCAATTTCCTAGAGTTGTTGAGTTGAGAGTATCCTTTGTTTGGTTTCAAAAATTATGTAAGCACGTGTGCCGATGAACGTGCATCACTTAGCATATCAAAATTTTGAAATCATTAAGGTCCTAAAATCTTGTCATGATAGGCAGCACGTGTTAACACATGACCATTTTAGAAGACCCATAAATTACTCGTAAAATAAACAATTATCATAGGAAAAAATTTCAATTATTTATCTAGATTTAAATTATCCTAAATAATTGACTTAATTACTAATCTAGATTTTATGATTCATAATAATTATCATTTATTAGGATAATTTAAAATCAAAATAATTGGCATAACGATAAAAAATTAGAATTAATGTCATAATGATAACTAATCTAGCCTATCAAATGTAACAACCATTACATTTAAATTTCGAAATATGAATTAATTGTCGTAATCACTATTAATCTAGTAGTTCAAACATAACGATCATCGTGCTCATGTAATTAATAAGTTATGCAATAATATGACACCACCTATTCTATATGGCATGTTATCACATCAAGCATGTTATCAATTATATAATTTATCCATTCATAAAAGTAAAACAATAATAAATTAGACTTTAATCCATGGTTCCCTAGAGAAAGAAAAAATTACAAAATAAACAAAAGGAAACTTTTCAAGCCCATATGCTCCTTCCTTTTGGTCCATAAGTTCTGTTTCAAGCCTCTTTATGGTAATTATGGGTCCAAAAGTACAAAATACCAAACTTTGGCAAGAATTTCTAAGTTAACTTTTAGGAACCTTAGCTGTCACATCCACACGCACTCAATCTTCACAGGCATGTGACACCCATGCGCAGCAACTTGTGGCGGCGCGTGGATGCTCTTCCCGGCCAGATCTGGTTATCCTTTTGCTTTTTTTCTATCGTCTTTCATCCCATGTGGTTGGTTTTTTAGATGAGTCACTGGAAGGTCACAAACACATCCAAATAGATCTGGATCTCCTTGTTTTCAGCTTCTTTTGGATCTTCTTTTTATTACAATTTTATAATACAATAAAAAATGTACAAAAATTGAAATAAAAAACAAGGAGGAAACCTAATCATATGGTATTAGCCTCCTTGTTACAACCCGAGAAAATACAAAGAAATATTTACCATGGGTTAAAGCTAAAATCCAAATAAAACAGCAATTTTTAATGAAAATAATTATAAGTATACACATGCGAAATACATACCAATAAACATAGAACCCTAGGTGCCATATTTTATAAAGCAAAACTAATTACATGAAAAATTATAAATCAAAAATTAGATCCACATCCAAACACGCAATTCGGCTCTGATACCAATTGTAGGCGTAATTGGATCTGCGGAAGAGTTTAGATTGTTGCGGTTTAGGATGCAACGGATCATCATCGTTTTAATTTACCTTTTGCCACGTAGATCTATATAGAACCACTTCATGTATGATTCCCCTTCACAAATCGATCTTCCTTGCGTCATGGCACGAACTCACGAACTTATCTTTTCTGCATCACAGCACAATCAGATCTCACGTGTTTTTGGTAAATCTTCCAGATTATCCTCAAGGGGAAAGGGGAAGTGTGTGTGCACTTTTTCATATCAGAGCTTATCTCTTATGTTCAATGACCTAGGAGGCTGATTACTTAAGTGATAGTATTTATATGGGTATCAAGAAACTCTAGCCTTAAGCTCTTTAGACTCTAGGCTTCTTAGGCTTTTCTCATACTCTTAGCCCAATTGGGGTTAAGTAAAAAAAAGCATAAACCCAACAGAATGAACATAGTTGTCTTAAAGGCGTACAAATATTCTTGTGGATCTTTGGTTCCATCATTTTGAGCCATGGAAGGTGGATTTTAGCTTGGTGGAGAAAGGGATGGCCATAACGCGGTCCATGAACATTTTATTTTCCCCTTTGTCCTGGATGGGCTGCTTCTGGGTGGGTTGTTCTTGATGTGTTGCTTGTTGTGCGACATTGAGGTTAGACTTATTTGTTAAACACATTTTTCTCTACCTCGACTTTGACTATAATCATGTTACCCTGCATTTAGACCCTGACATTCAGTTAGGTAATGCTCCATGTTGTCAAATCTCCGAATCAAGAGTGCCATAACAAATTGGATGGAGTCAGCTTGAGGAGCAGCAACATGAGGTATAGGGTAGTTGGTAGGGCAAAGGCGGTGGCAGATTCTTACTCATTCACATGGACATGATCCATCCCAGCATGGTTTGGTTTGGTGGCCATACAAGTGGTTGCTATTGTGAGTTTTGTTGGACATTCAACTGCACGTTCTGGTCTTGTTGCTGTTGCAGTGGTGACTAGTGTTGTGTGTTATGCTACGTGTGTTCACCATAATAGAATGAGAATCAGAATTTATTATTTCCCACAGACGATGCCATTATTCGATCTGAGAAGATCATGATCAATGTGGGATCTATACACTAGCAAATTCTGTGGTGGAGGCAACCACAAGGGGTGGAAGATCATTATACACCAAGAGAAGACTTGAAACCAGAGAGGGTGGTATGTATGCACAATGATAGTCAAGAAGAATATGGTTTTAAAGATGTGTAGCTTTGAGGGTTTGTCCTTAATATAGCAGGGGTTTACTTGTAGGTGTGAGAGTTTGAGTAGAAGTTAAACTCTGAATGGATGGAATAATGGATGAGATTCTCTATCATTTGAATTAGGATTAATCCGACCTATTCCTTCTAGAAGGTGTGGGGCCATGAAATTAGTCCAGAATATAAATTTTTAGGGCATGATTCTTTCTTACTGCTTAAAGATAATTAACTTTGCGATCTAAAAAAAGTGATTTGGTTCCTATTAAAATAGAGTTTGATGTTTCTCATGTTGTAAGGGATAACATTATTTTCTACAAACACATAAAAGTATGTGGGGCCATGTGAAGAATAGAGAGAGAAAAATAAAATATGGATCCCACACACTTTTATACATGTGTAGGAGATAATTTTATTTCATACAACATAAGAGATATTAAACCATTAAAATAACTATGAAGACTAAAGAGAGAGAATAATAAAATATGAGTCTCATACACTTTTATACATGTGTAGGAAGATAATTTTATTTTCTAGATATTAAACCATTAAAATAACTATGAAGAGTAAAGAGTTTCTTTTAATACTCAATAAAAACACTTTCAAGCTGTTTAACAGAATAAGAAAATATACGCTATAAAACAATTTTATACTTTAGATAATAGGAAGCGATTTTATTAAAACAAACAAATTTTTGTACTTTTTTTCTTAAAATATATACTAGACAATTTTCTGAGATTGATTCTTTCCAACTAGCTAACAAATGACAAGTTGACAACTTAGAAATAAGGAACTCTGGATTCAGCCATAATGTCAAAACTCAATATCATCCTATGTATATACTTCATTAAATTCATCCGCCAATATGGTTGAGCTGCAACTTGCAAGTAGTGGCATGATATATATATATATATATATATATGATAGGATCCTTTGACACCGGTGTCAAATTTAAAGTTTGACACCTCATCTGAGAGCCATTAGATCAAAAAAGATCAATGGTGTCATATGTTCACAAATCAGAGTCATTGATCTTTTTTGATCTAACGGCTCTTATATGAGGTGTCAAACTTTAAATTTGACACCGGTGTCAAAGGATCCTGCCTCTATATATATATATATATATATATATATATATATATATATATATATATTGAATATTTTTCGACTTTCAAAGCAAGAAATTGGGGGAAATGTTTTGTGCAGTATAAGAAGACGAGGAAGACCTTTTCTAACAAAGAAATGGTCAAATTATTGTGAGAGTGCATGTGTTGCACTCAAGTTATGATTATTGTTTTTCGTTTCTCTCCTTCCTATGGCTTGATTTTTAAGAGGAAACGGCGAATTAAGGTTGTTGAAGCAAGAAAAAACTGAAAGAGCATGATGTTAATTCGAGTCCTACATAGAATTAGAAAGAAATGGTCAAATTAAAATGTTGTGTATACCAGGACAACCCTGTGGTATACATTGTGCGTGCGTGCAGCATATAAACTGTGATGTGGTTGACTCTTAACTCCAAATCGAACTCCAAATGATGTGTTAGGTACCGATTTTTAGGACAAATGGAGCTTCACCTATTACTTCCTCAATCCTCGATCGCCCACATGTGTGTATATTGTTCTCTTTCTAGTTTCTTACGATGAGATTTGATATGATACGCTTCTATATGATACGATATCTTTCTGTATGTCATTATCATGCAGATTCTTTTTCACTTCTTGGGACCCCGGATACTGGCCAGAGTCATCACGCGGATATACATTTATGTCATTTTTAGAATAAGAAGAATTGTTACTAATAAAAAAAAACTACAACTTCTTGGTTATTATATATTTATTTAGGGCATTACTTTTCTGTAGCACGGCAGAAAAGTAGTGTATGCCTCAAACAAAAAAAAGGATCACTTTTTTTTTTATTAGGATCCGACATCATATTCTCTTATAGTTTTGTATTTGTGACAAACAAAATATTTCTACCACAACTGGAGAAATACTTTTGTCATTTATTTATCCACATACATACAAAAGTTGATTTGAGTTAATTAATATCATTAGTAATCATTATCCTTGGAACAACGGTAAATGGCGTTTGATATAGGAAATTTTTTTTATTCGGGAATCACAATTTTCATAAATATGGTGGAAAAATGAGTTTTGCGGAAATGTTACTAAAAAATTATTTTATAGGCCAAAATATCCCATGAATGTTGGGTTAATTTTCTTGATGTCATATTTGATTATGTTAAATTTTCCCTTGCCATGGGAATCCTAGAATGCTACCCTCTGGATGGTATTTTTGGATGGTCTTTTCAGAAAATTTTACACACAAAATAAAATTCCGAAAAAATAAAATTCTTCGAAAAATTTTAAAATCTCATCTCAAATGTGGGTAAATAAAATTATGAACTTCAATTTTTGGGGAATCCTAAAAAAAAATCTTATACTAAACACCGCCTAATGATGGGAGGATGAACAAGGTTTACACTTGATTTGTCCTTTAAGTAATTTACAGCTTGTATTTTTCATTTTTCCCTTAATAAAATAGATGTATTTAAATGTTGATTTAATGTAAATGAAAACTTTAGTTAAATATCATTAATTATCTTTAGGTACATTGAATACTAACCTAATCCATATGATTAATCGTACGTGGTAAATGTCATCCATATATGATTTACCATCTAAATAGCACAAGTTTTCCTTGCTAATTTTTAATATGAAACATTATATATGTATTACTTAACTCTTGTATTGTACAGAACGATAACAAATTAATATATTGAAGAAAAAAATATTAAGCCACTAAGATTGGTCTAATGGTAAAGGGTTTTGGTAGGTTGTGTTAGGTTCTGTGTTCAATTCTACTTGTATTAAAAAAAAAAATATGTGCATGTGTAAATTTTTTTTGCTTTTGTGTTTCTATGGCTAAGACTAATGTAAACACAAGTTTGAGTTTCCAAAGAAAAAAAAAATTTAAAAATTTATCCTTTTAAATGATATAATTTATATCCTTTTAGTCATTTATAACTATGTACTAAGAGTAATACATAATTATAATATTAAAATTATATTTTTTTTTCACTTTTCACGTCAATAAACAGTGTCTGAAGAGAGAAAAAGATACAACTTTAATATTATAACTATATACTATCCTTAATACATAGTTATAAATTGTTAAAAGAACATAAGTTACATTTTGTAAAAGGACAAATCATTTCCAAAAAACAAAAAAAGTAAACACAAGTTTTGTTATGTTAGCGCGTGACTCATTGTAATTTTTGACATCCATATTATACGTCATTATTATAAAAATAACTTGGCCATAAATATAGCTTTACTTATTTAATTCATACATATTATTATGCTGCATGATCACAAATTGTATATGGTTGAAGTATAAATAAGGATTATATTCATATTTTGTATCTTTGAAACTAACAAGTAATGAGAGAAATCATAGATTATTATTATTTGTCATAATAGGTTTATAATTAACTTAATTAGAAAAGGAATTCACCGATTACGTGTAACTGTTTCATCTTCAACTTGAATCAACGAACAATGTCAAGCGAGTACGATCATTGACGGAGTTGCTTAATTATGAGGTCATTGAAGTTAGGTTTGTTCATCCTTTTGCTTTCTTTGGGGAGGTTGAGGGTGTTAATGAATTGGCAAAAAGACATTGACCAGCACAAGAAATTGTGGTTTTCGATTTTAGGATGAACTCTTTTTTAAGGAAGAAATGTTTTAGTGGCTTACCCACTACGCGTTGCTTTTTAAAGTAAAATTGCATATATATATATATATATATATATATATATATATATATATATATATATATATATATATATATATATACAGACTGAGAATTTAAGTCTTGTATGACTTTTCGTATGAATAATAGTTTTGACTTTGTTTTGAATAAACATTCATGGAGCTAAGAACACAGCACATTCAAGAAAAGCTCAACCTAATTGCCGGCATTTTTCTGGTAGGTCATACTATTTCACAAAAACAAATCCCGAAGTCCAAGCAAATTGAAGGATTTATAAGCCCTAAAATAGTTATTATTATATTGTCAGACACCATTTTGTTTTACATACCATTTTGTTTCACTTTTTTTTTTTTAACACTTATACTTGTATATTAATGAGAAAAAAATATGTATTTATAATACGTTTCTTTTGTTTTATTAATAAATTTTTTTATATTAATGATATAGCAGAAATAGTTTAAAAATATTATTAGGAGTTTTATGAAATTAAAGCTTAAGTACATTTGCACTTATAATAATATAAGATAATGAGTTTTACACTTATAATCATTATGTGTAACCAAATTAACAATTTAAATTCCATGAAAATAAACTTTACTTGTAACAAAGATACTTGTAATATGGGCCATAAATTTTTGAGTAGATATTAAAAGGAAATTACTTCTCTCATGTAGTATCAGAGAAATTTTCTGATGTTAAGAGACAAATAAAAAAAGAAAAAAGAAATAGACACATTTTTCGGAAGAAGAGTGACATGGGAGATCCATCTTATGCAACATGAAAGATCCATCTTATACAACATAATAGTATAATTTCTTATATTAAAATTAGAGACACTTTAATTAGAGGAAAGAAAATGCAAAAATAAATAAATAAATAAATAAAAAGAAGAAAGAAAGAAAGTGAGGACACGTGTCATCCTAACAAGTTTGACATCCAGCTGGCAAGTTCCTTTTGCACTCTGCAACAAGAAACCCCACAGCTATTTACCGTACACCACTCGCACAATATCCCACTCTCCGAACCCAAATACTCGCGGAATTTTGACTCGGGAATATCGCGGGAAATTCGAGGAACGCCGTTATTTTTTTGTTACCGGTTATTGCAAGTAACTAACCAATTAAGTAAGTGGCTGCCTGTATTTTGTGCGACATCCACATCCGTAGTCCAAGCGCGCAGGTCGTGGGTTTACTTAACTTAAACACCGTGTTTACCGGATTTTGCCGGTTAATTATTAATTTATTTAAAAAATTATTTTTGATCAGGTTGGCTCTGCAATACTTTGAGAAGGTCGGTTCCACGCCGTTTTCCGTGTACCGTAAGCACACACCCTGTGCCAATTTGCATTTTGCTGCCACTCCCCCCTAACACACACAAAAGGGAATTTTAAAATGGGTTAAAATTTTGACATTTCTTTTTGCTTTCTAAGAAAAAAGTTTGATATTTTGACACGTTTCGTGATACAATTGAATTTGGATTGGCCAATCCAATACAAGACATTGGGATAATGGGGGTATAGTATAGGTTTGTCTTTTTTCCACATTTTTTTCTTTTTATCTTTTGCTATCTTTGAGATATGGACTAGTAGTCTAGTACTAATTCAGCACTTTGATAACAACTACAAGGAAGTGACTCCATTTGCATTCCTTTTTATGTTGTAAATGGATTTCATTCAATCAATTCATCTATCTTTGAAAGTTGATGATGGTATTCACTCATGTTCAACTAATATGCCAAGTCATTTCCAATTGAAATTATGTTATATGTTTTCTAATTCTTGTATCTATTTTTTCCTTCATTTTTTATTTTTTTGGTAGCAAGCTAAATCAAAGTCCTCTTTGACTCAATATACAATAAATGCATGGAAGTTGTATGCTTTGGCATGATATAAATGTTTTAGATATAGAAAAAGGAAAACAAAAAGTGATGCAAAACGGATACGAATTCCCCATTCTACCCTCCATTGTTGTGGGCAATTACTCCCACATCCTTAGTTTCATACAATCCCAGCTTGACGTGTACCTCTATATATACCACTTTCTCTCTTCACGCCCAACACATCCCCTCCTACTTCCTAACGAGTTTCTCTATTAGAATCATAGTCTTATTCTCTTTCTCTCTCTCTTACACACCAAAGTTGTGTGTGTGTGTTCTCCTTCCTAAACAAACACACACACACTTCCTTATCTTTCTCAAAGAACAAAGCTTAGCTGTCACCATGCCTGAGGCACCCAGAGACTACAACCTCTTTGAACAGAACAAGAAAACTCTTGAGTTCATAGAGGAAGTCACTGCAAACGCTGATCAAGTCCAGAAGAAGGTCCTCTCAGAAATTCTCTCCAACAATGCAAACGTTGAATACCTGAAAAGACATGGTCTCAATGGCCACACAGACCGTGACACCTTCAAGAAACTCTTGCCTGCAATAACATACGAGGATATCCAACCTGACATCAACCGCATCGCCAATGGTGACACTTCACCAATCCTATGCTCCAAGGCCATTTCAGAGTTTCTCACTAGGTATCTGTTTTCAATGACAAAGTTTTTTCTTTTACTTGTTTAGTTCTAATATAAGAGAAAAAAGATCAGTTTTTTAATCTGGGTTCTTTTTTTTTTTTTTTTTTTCTCGTGTTTGTTTGTACATATGGTTTGACTAAATATTGATGGGGTTGTTTTTTGTTACTTTCTGTAGCTCTGGGACATCTGGGGGTGAGAGAAAGTTGATGCCAACAATTGAAGAAGAACTTGGGAGGAGGAGTTTGCTGTATAGTCTTTTGATGCCTGTGATGAGCCAGTTTGTTCCTGGCCTAGAAAAAGGGAAAGGAATGTACCTAATGTTCATAAAATCTGAGGCTAAAACACCTGGTGGGATTGTGGCTCGTCCAGTTCTGACCAGCTATTACAAGAGTTCCTATTTTAGAGACAGACCCTATGACCCTTACACAAACTATACTAGCCCAAATGAGACTGTCCTGTGTCCCGATTCTTACCAAAGCATGTATTCCCAATTGCTTTGTGGTCTTTGTCAAAACAAAGAGGTGCTAAGGGTTGGGGCTGTTTTTGCCTCTGGCTTCATAAGGGCAATTAGGTTCCTTGAGAAACACTGGGCCCTTCTTTGCAATGATATTAGAACTGGAACCATTAACCCCCAAATCACTGACACCTCAGTGAGAGATGCTGTCATGAAGATCCTGAAACCTGATCCTAAGCTTGCAGATTTTATTCAAACTGAGTGTAGCAAGAGTTATTGGCAGGGGATAATCACCAGGTTGTGGCCCAATACCAAGTATGTGGATGTTATTGTGACTGGGACAATGTCACAGTACATCCCCACATTGGATTACTATAGCAATGGATTACCACTTGTGTGCACTATGTATGCTTCAAGTGAATGCTACTTTGGGGTCAACCTCAATCCTCTTTGCAAACCCAGTGAGGTCTCTTACACTCTCATCCCTACCATGTGTTACTATGAGTTCTTACCTGTGAACAGAAGCAATGGGGTCACTGATTCTCTTCAGACACCCAAATCTCTCAATGAGAAAGAGCAGAAAGAATTGGTTGAGCTTGTTGATGTCAAGCTTGGCCAAGAATATGAGCTTGTAGTCACAACTTATGCCGGTGAGATTCATGTCATGTCATATCCATGTTAATGTTATTTTTATTTGAGCATGACACAAAATTGGAAAACATATGTAGGTTTGCTAATTCATTTGTTTGACAATTTTTTTATTTTTATTTTTATTTTCAGGACTATATCGTTACAGAGTTGGTGATGTGCTGAGGGTAGCAGGATTCAAGAACAAAGCACCTCAATTCAACTTCGTTTGTAGAAAAAATGTTGTCTTGAGCATAGATTCAGACAAGACTGATGAAGTTGAGCTTCAGAATGCAATGAAGAATGCTGTGACACACTTGGTGCCATTTGATGCAGCTGTGGCTGAGTACACTAGCTATGCAGATACAACAACAATCCCAGGACACTATGTGCTGTATTGGGAACTCAACCTTAATGGGACAACCCCAATTCCTCCCTGTGTGTTTGAGGATTGCTGCTTAGCCATTGAGGAATCACTCAACAGTGTGTATCGCCAAGGCCGTGTCTCAGACAAATCAATTGGGCCACTTGAGATCAAGATTGTTGAACAGGGTACCTTTGACAAGCTTATGGACTATGCCATAAGCTTAGGGGCATCAATAAACCAGTACAAAACCCCAAGATGTGTGAAGTTTGCACCTGTTGTGGAGCTGTTGAACTCAAGGGTAATGTCAAGCTATTTTAGTCCTAAATGTCCAAAATGGGTTCCAGGCCACAAGCAATGGATCAATCAGAATTGAAGAATCTAAAGGTGGACATTATTATGTGGTTGGTAGCTTTTCATGGCGGTTCACGTGAACTGTTTTTGTGGACATGTTAGGGAGAAAAGTTAATTACTCTTTTTAGGTTAATTCTACTTATTTAGTTCCCCCCCATCTTTTTTTCTTTTTAATTTTAGTTCTTGTCATAACTTGCATAAGGAACTGAACCTAGCCACTGTAAAAAGCAATTCCTGTTTGAAAGAAAGCTGTTGTCTTTCTTTTTTTTTCCAGTAAATTACCTTCTTTCTTTCTTTCTTTCTTTCTTTCTTAACTTTCTACCCATAATCATCATAATGTTCTGTTGGAATTGGTTTCTCAATTGCAGCCAGCAATCATGGGGCTTATTTCATATAACGGCAACAAGAAAGACAACACTTCTAAACTCCTCTCTTTTTCTATAGTTTGCAGGAAAAAGCATACCAACTTTTTCCACCATGTTCCACTATTTATGTCCAACTAACAAATGCCAGTGACATTAATTATAAAAAATAAAAATAAAGCAAAATTATCATGTTTCACTGAGTGAGCAGGGCTATTCTGCAAACAAACTTTGCAATTTGATTAAGACTTGTCTGCTAAGAATTTTGTCCAAAATTAAGCTAGTGGAAAACGGGGAATAAAAATAAAAATAAATTTTCTTGGCAAGTAATGAGTCCAAATTCTCTTTCTGGGAGTCTCTTTAACAAATAGTTGTGTCAGATTCTGTCACTAAATCAAGGAACTAAAAACCATGTGTGGGTATTAAATGAACAGTGAGACTCTGTTCAAGTTTCATACATGCTTTCTTCAGCAATTCCAAAAGCAAACAAAAGGGTCTTTAATTTGTGTGCTGGTGACGAAATTCCAAGTAACTATTTACTGGCAGTGGCACCACATAATAACACTAATTTCTATTATCATCCATCCCATTGTATCATCTTAGTGCCCCCACTATGACCAGTTTTCAGGCCATAAAACTTGCTGCAAAATCGCAGGACTAGTCAAAGAACAAGGACTTGTTCAATGCCAAGATTTTTTATTTTTTATTTTTTATTTTGGATCAGAGTGGGTAGGAGAAGATAAGGAAGAATCAGTGCAACCAGAGACTTGTTCCCTGTTTGCTTATACATTCTTTGAAAACAAACAAAAAATCAGTTCGTTGTTTTAAAAGGGAAATATAAAACAAAGTCTTGAAGGGTGTGTCAGACAAAAAATTGTGCAGTTCAGACAACCCAGAAGAAAGAGACAAACAACATTTCAGAGACAAATTATGTTCGGCTCAGACTGATAAAGCAACAAAGCACTTAGTAGTGTGACAAAAGAGATAAGGTTCGTACATTTTAGTTCATGTTGCTGAATTTGTGTAAGCAGCAATACTTCTCATGTGTTTGTCCTATTACATTGTTACCATTTTATGTTCTGTATGTACACTCCAAAGAAAATGCAACGTTAGACACTACAATAATATTAAAATATATAGTCATGTCACCATTATTTAAATTCTAGCGTTTATTAATTCTAGTGGACATTTAAATCATAAAATATAGGGAAAAGTGTGTGTCCTTTTAAAGGACACACACTTATATCCTTTTAAGAGAAATAAAAGAACAAATTATGAAAGAGAGAGAATGGAGGAAAAAATTTGTAATTTAAAATTTTAAAAAATACACTACATTCATCTAAAAGCATCATTCTTTTAAATGAGAAACATTAAACCCTAAAATATATAGTCAAATGATAAACATTTTTACTTGATTATACTTATAAACAAATATTTATCATTTTTAAAAATATAATTTTTTGTCAATTTAAGTGAAATGATTGTGTTTTTATAATTTTTTTTATTCTCTCTCCTCCATAATACTTTTTCTTTTTCTACTTTTCTTATTTTGTGGAGGAGAAAATATAAAAAGCAATTAAATATGTATCAAAATATAATCATTTCACTTAAAATGACATAAAATTATATTATTTAAAATAAAATAAAAAACTTTTCTAATTTTTTGTTTAATTTTTTCCCAAATTTAATCGTCAACATGTGAGTACTTAAGGGGCCTAATAAGATTTGAGGATTTGATGCTTTGGAATCTTTTGCAATAATTGTCCTCATTCGACAATTAGCAGTTGACCAAGTGATTTTAAAGTACTAGCTTAGCTTTAGTGTGATGTTGAAATGGCTCTTATTAATGTGTTGTTCTTGTTCAGACTAGAGAGTAAAAAATTCCCCTGCCATTCATATAACTAACCACATGGACTTCGTCAAAAAAAATCTTTAATATAGACAAATTTTTGCACAATAAAAATAAAAAATAATAATCAGATCATGCAAACAAGATGCCCCCTTGTTTGTAAAATAGTTATGCTATTCATATTTCATACCAAACTCTTCATACAAATAAGGCTATGAATGCCATTGTTAGATGGAAGAACGTGATATAAATACCAGGACCACCGACATCGACAATAGCTTATATATCCCCACATTCAATACTGTTTTTCTCTTCTTGTTTTCTTTTACTGAATTTACTTAAATTAATTATTAATGACTCTCTCAAGAATCAAGATGTACGTTGATTTGAAACTTAAAATTTATATAAATAAATGAAACTTATTACCAAATTAAGAACGTTTTGTTACTAGTTTTAGTCTTTGGAGATCCAATTGTAAGAAAGATCACTTGCATGAATGATCCAATTATAATGTAATTAATCTCTTTTAACTGAAGATTAATGATTTATTCATATATTTACTTCAAGGAGTTGGCACTTATTAGCTCGTTCCTCAACAGTAGGGGAAAGCCGAACGATATATCACCTTGCGGCCATGCCATTGGATATTGAATTATAACATATTTTATTGTATTGTTCGATCCCACGTGCTACAGGAACACCACTAGCATGTTGCCTTAAGGGTATATTATTATGCCATTTCACTCGCAAATAACTGTAATGAAATAGTAAGTCTTTATATGTTTCTTAGTATTTTGGTTAAAATGTAACTAACCTCATAGTTGCTAAGTGATTTGTGCCCAAAAAAGGCCTTTAATTTGATTTCTAAGCAAAGTAATTTGAAGCAAGTGATAAAAATCTTCATTCTTTACACTACGAAGGAGATTAATTGTATAACATTATCATTTATCGAAAAGAAAAGGGTCAAACATACTCTAAAAAAATGCTCTGATAGGGTTTTCCTTTTCAAAAAACGCTCTGCTAGGGTTTTCCTTTTCATGGAGGAAAATATAGCTACTGAAGGCCAAACTTCAAAAGAAGAAGAAGATCTACTACGTAGGAGTAATAAGAGAAATAAAGATGGAGATAGGGTGTTTACTGAATCACAGTCTAGGGTTCCTAGACATGAATCTTGGATGGTTGACGACGGTAATAAAAAGATGACTTGGCGAGAGATGCTCATGCAACACAATGGTGAAACAGATGACTGGGAATGAATGGATTGGAATTTGGAAGAAAATGTTGATCAAAGTGCACCTGCGGAGGAAGAGGATGTGAATTATGGTGGGATTAAAATGTGGACAGAGGAAGATGGTAGAACTCATTTTGGTTGTACTAGAAAAGCAAGAACAAGAATGCTGAAGGTTTGGGAAAAAGCTCTCATTGTAAAACTACTTGGAAGGAATACAGAAGTGGCTTTCATGAAAAAGAAGATTGAAATACTATGGGCTAGAGCTGGAAAGATTAACGTTATAGATGTAGGTAATGGATTCTATGTGGTGCAATTTAGCAACAAAGATGATCTTCTTTTTGCTCTAAATGGTGGTCATTGGATTATTTTAGGCCATTATTTATCACTCCGACGTTGGGAGCCAGCTTTTAGACCAAATGCTGCAAGTGTGATGAAGATTGCAGCTTGGGTGCGATTACCGGGTATCCCACTGGAGTATTATGATGAAGCCTTTTTCTGCCGTATTGGTAACTGGCTAGGTAAAATGTTGAAGATCGATAAGACAACTAATGAGCATGTAAGAGGACAGTTTGCTCGAATTTGCGTGGAACTGGATCTTGCTCAGCCTTTGAAGGGTGAATATGTGTTGGACGGAGCAACTAAACAGATAGAATATGAAGGTTTAGGCCTTATTTGTTTCCATTGTGGGCGCTATGGACATAGTAAAGATTGTTGTCCTGAGATACCAGTAGAAGGAAAGGATAATCAGCAAAATCAAGACGGGAAAAAAGATGAGGCTGAGTTTCAGAAAAATGGATTAGGTCCTTGGATGGTGGTGCAACGTCAACGTCGATCAAAAATTCAAACTCCAATGGCGGACAACAGGAAGCAGGAACCGGTTCGAAGGGAATCAAGGCGTAATCAAGGGAGTAATCAAGGGAGTAATCAAGGAAATAATCAAGGGAGTAATCAAGGGAGTAATCAAGGGAATAATCAATGGAGTAATCAACCGCAATCAAATCAGCCGGTTATGATTGATAATCAATCAAATTCCTGTTACGCTGCTTTAATGGGCTCTAATGAAGATGATATTACTCATGATATCCCAGCGACTAATCCGGATGCTGTTATAAATGACGTCAATATGGTGGGCCCTCCTGTTAATATTGATATTAGTACATCTCAAGGGTCCAAACACAGAAACCCTAGAAGCCGTCCTAAAGTTGAATTACAGGAACACCCCAACCGATTTACGTTAAGTGGGATTACGACAGGTCATGAAAAAGAAAATCAAATAAATGGGAAGATAGTTGACAGAGGTACCTCAAACAATAATACAACGAACTTGAGGAGGCAAGTTGCGATTCATAATAGTAAGGACATTGGAGGTAAAAGCGGTGGAGATTCTATGGTGGCTAGGAGTACTGTTGCTGATTATAACAAAGATTGTTATCAAATGGAGGTGGATAAGGATGGTCAAAATATCAACGGCTTAGATCATGGCTTGTCCCAACCAAAAGCGCCTGATCCAAGTAGAGATAAAGGAAAGCATATCCCAATAAACCATAAGCTCAATATTGAGGTGGAGATGATTTCAGAATCTGAAACTCAGTGCAATGACAATGGGATGGCAGTGGACCCACAATCCTGCCAAATTACCATTGATTAATGTCTTTAGTTACATGGAATTGCCGCGGGGCGGCTAAAAAGTGCTTCAAATCAACGTTTCAAATGATGGTTCGAAGGCATAAGATTGAGGTGGCAGCTATTCTTGAACCTCGAGTAAGTGGTTCAAAAGCAAAACAGATAATAAAAAAGCTAGGTTTTAATAATTCAATAGTGGAGGATGCTCATGGATTTACGGGAGGTCTTTGGTTACTATGGAATAATGATAGGTGTCAGGTTCAAGCATTAAAACAGACCCATCAATTTATTCATGTTCGTGTTACATTGGAAGATCATCAAGCTTTTCTTTATACTGTTATCTATGCAAGTCCTAGAGAAGAAATTCGGAAGAGACTTTGGGATGATTTACTTCAGTTATCAGAAGATATCTCGGTTCCTTGGTTAATTGCAGGTGATTTTAATGAAATTGCCTTTCCAAGTGAGAAACGTGGTGGTGCTCCAGTTGATACTAGCAGATGTAATAAATTTGCTTCTCTTCTAACTGATATAAAGATGATTGATCTTGAAGGAATAGGTTCTAAATTTACATGGCGAGGACCAAGATTTCTTCATTTAGATAGAGTCTTTAAACGTTTAGATCGAGCTTGTAGCAATGCTGAATGGAGGTTGATGTTTCATGAAAGCCAGGTTCGAGTGCTTCCTCGTATTAACAGTGACCATAATCCTATCCTTATTACCTTAGAGCCAAGCAAAGTTGATGGGGTGGAACGCCCTTTCCGTTTTCATTCTTTTTGGTTGGATCATCAATTTTTTAACAATTTCATCAAGGAAAACTGGCGTCAGGATCAAAGAACAGTTGATAGTCTTCGTGATTTCACTCTTCTTATTAAGCAGTGGAATAAAGATGTGTTTGGTAATATCCATCATAAGAAGAACAGGTTGATTGGTAGGCTTGAAGGTATCCAGAGGGCAATTTCTGAGCAGAATAAAAGCCATTTGAAAAAGATTGAAGGCAAGATAAGGGGTGAACTTGAACAAGTTTTAGAACAGGAGGAACTTTTGTGGTTTGAAAAGTCTCGTGCTACTTGGATAGCTCAAGGAGATAGGAATACAAAGTACTATCATACGAAAACAATTGTTAGACGTAGAAGGAGCAAGATCTTGGAGTTGAAAGATGATGCTGGAAACTTGATTAGAGAAGATCACAACATTGCACGGGTAATAAATGCTTACTTCTCTAAACTATTTTCTGAAGAAAACCATGATCGTCCTTGGGTCCAGACTCTTTGGCCAAAGGTGGACGATGAGACTGTTGTTAACTTAGGTGCTCCAATTTCAAAAGATGAAGTCAGACGAGCTTTCTTTTCTATGAAAGATTCGAAAGCTCCAGGGGAGGATGGCTATACCGCGGCATTCTACAAAAAGAACTGGGAATTTATTGGTGAACAGATTTGGAGAGATATCAAGTATTATGCAGAAAACCCTTCCAGCATTGAGGAAGTCAACGGTACTCTGATCACTTTGATCCCCAAAGTTCCTAAGCCAATGTATGTTTCTCAATTCAGGCTTATTTCTTTGTGTAATGTCATTTATAAGGGTATGAGCAAGATCATTGTGGATAGGCTTAAGCTTACAATGGAGAATTTAGTTTCTCCTTACCAAGCTAGCTTCGTGCCAAATCGTCAGCTTCAGGATAATATTATAGTAGCAAAGGAGCTGGTTCATTCTATGGGGAGAGTAAAAGGAAAGAAAGGTACAATGGCAATCAAACTGGACCTTGAAAAAGCTTATGATAAACTCAGTTGGAGTTTTATCTATAAAGTGCTTATTGAAGTTCAGTTTCCTGATTGGATGATTGGTGTTATAATGGCTTCTATAACTTCTAATCGTTCGAGGGTCTTGATAAATGGTGTGGCTTCGGATTGCATAGTTCCTTAGAGAGGAATTCGTCAAGGGGATCCAATATCTCCTTATATTTTTGTGTTGTGTGTTGAGAAGCTTTCCCACTTGATCGCTGAAAAAGTGACTATGGGTTCGTGGAAGCCTATTAGAGTCTGCAGAAGAGGGCCGAGTGTATCCCACCTTTTATTTGCAGATGATATCATTCTCTTTGCGGAAGCAGATATGGAGCAAGCTAAGGTGATTATGGATTGTATTAATATCTTTTGTGAGATGTCGGGGCAAAGTGTTAGTGCAAATCAATCTTTGATTTATTTTTCCCCGAATACTGATACTCAAGTTGCTACAAGGATTGTCAACAGAATGGGCTTTAAGCGCACTTCTAGTATTGGCAGATATTTAGGCTCTATTGTTAAACAAGGGAGATATATTAAAGCAGACTATGGAGCTATCAAGGATAGGATACGTTCAAAACTGGATGGTTGGAAAAGCCATTGCCTTTCTTTTGCTGGTCGAGTTACTTTGGTGAAATCGGTCATTGCTGCAATCCCTTCTTTCCATATGCAGAATGGTCTTTTACCAGTAACGTTTTGTGATGAAATTGAGCAGATACAAAGGGCTTTCATTTGGGGAGATCAGGATAGCAGAAGGCGGGCTCATTTAGTAGCTTGGGATCAAATGTATAAACCCAAAGATAGAGGTGGTTTGGGAATAATTAACCTTCGACTCCAAAATGAAGCTTATATTCATAAACTGACGTGGAAGGTGTTAACTAAGAAAGATGATTTATGGGTTAAGATTTTAGTAGCCAAGTATAGTAGAGGTCAAGACTTAAGGAGAGGTATAAAGGCAAAATCATATGACTCTAAACTTTGGCGTGATCTTGCTAAATGTTGGAGTAATTTCCTTGCTGGTCTTAGATGGGAAATAGCAGATGGTTCTGAAGTAAAGCTTTGGACTGATAACTGGTTGGGATGGGAGGAAAATTTGCAGCAGTTGTCGAGCAATCAGGTGCCGTGGGAGGAGAGTCAGAAATCAATTGCAGATTACATGATGGATGATGGTTTCCGTCTTGAAGTTGTTCATCAATTTCTGGAGTCAGATTTGGCTGATGCAGTAACAAATCATCTCAGGCTTATTCCAAGGAATGGGGAGGATAGATTAGTTTGGATCAATAATCATCACTCAACTTCTTTGGTTAAGGTCGCTTACTGTAATCTTATGAACTTCCCAGCAGATGTTCACACTAGCTTATGGAAAAACGTTTGGTCGTGGAATGGACCAGAACGAGTGAAAGTGTTTATGTGGATGACTTTGCTTGCTAAACTTTCAGTGCGCAGCAGAACCAGTAAGTGGAGCGGAGGTTCAAATGTCTGTCCCAGTTGTCCAAATCATGAGGAAACTATTATTCATGTTCTTCGTGATTGTAGACATGCTAGGAAAATTTGGCAATCTTGGTTTACAGGTTCGATACCCAATTCCTTTATGAATTCGAATTTGCAGGATTGGTTGACTTTAAATATCGATAACATGTGGTCCTCCAATAAAGTGAAGGACTGGAGGGATATTTTCTTTACTACTTGTTGGTTTTTGTGGAAGTGGAGAAATTTGGAGATCCATGAAGATCATTTCTGTCATGATGAGCAATCGCACGCTTCAATTTGGATGTTTGTCCAACAGATTCTGCAAGCCCGAATTTATCAGCGCCGTGGTGATTCCAACGATAGCGTTTGGACAGCCCCCAAGCAAGGGTGGGTTAAGTTGAATTGTGATGGAGCTTCTTCTAGTGGCATGAAAAAAGCTAGTTGTGGTGGTATATTAAGAGATCACAATGGATCCTTTTTGGGAAGCTTCTATTGTAATTTAGGTTCCTGCAATCCTCTTGATGCAGAATTATGGAGAATACTGAAAGGTTTGGAACTGCTTTGGGGAACAGGATTAAAAAGAATAGAGCTAGAATGTGATTCTAGCCAAGCCATCCAGATGTTAAAGGAGCAGCATGAAGATCCTATGGACTCTCAAGTCACTAGCAGATTGAGATTATGGTTAAAAGCAGATTGGACTATTCATCTTGTTCATACCAAGAGAGAAAACAACAAATGTGCTCATTGGTTAGCTAAAGCTGGGCAGACTAATAATCTTCATTTCAAGATTTTTAAAGATCCTCCTCCTCAGTTGATGGAACTTATAGTTGCTGATGCTAGAAATATGTCTAGCTTGTTAGTTTCTGATTTGTAATTTCTTTCTGTTTCTGGGGCTTAGCCCCTCTTTATTTACAAAAAAAGAGAGGAGATTAATTGTATATTCTTATTCAAATGGGTGGAGACACCCATAAAAAAACAAAAAACAAAAATCTATTTAAAAAAACTATATATGAACCTGTGATTAAATGTTATTCATAACAAAATTTGATTGTACTCTTTCTTCCTCCGTACTAAGCTATAGACATGCTTGTAAAAAGGAAAAAAAATATTTTTGGTTAAAATATTACTATCTTTATGTGTGGCTATAAAGTTTATAGCTAGGGCATTCCAGCACGAGGGAGGATGATGTAAGATTTTGAGTAGTTTCTTGTTTTTAAAATTGTGTGTACATGGAATTTGTTTGCTTTCAGTAATTGTCGAATTTTCCTCTTTGTCCAAAAGCTATTAATGTCAATATAGAGACACACATTAGCATTATTCATCAATTAGAATCATGTCTCATGAGTACCGTTGAAAATAATATCGTAAATATATATTTTTATTTAGGTTAAGTTTGAGCTAAGCTCATTAGGTTTCTATATATTGTACACACCTGTACTTATTCAATATACAAATTGTTTCACAATTTCTTTCTTCTCTTGTTATTCAATATGATATCTAGAGCCTAACGAGAGGAACCTTGATCCGTTTCTTTTTCCAGTGAATCCACTGTTCATCGTCTTTTCAAATTTTTTCCTGATATTGTCTCCTTGTCAGTTTCCAGACATTTCTTTCATTCTTATATTGTATTTTCATCGTTGCTGGACCTTTCTCTCTACGATCAGACGTCAGAACCCCATTGTTGCCACATCTCCGTCGTCGACCACCACCGTTCGGTGGCCGTTTTCGGTGATCCACCTACTGACGTGCTCGTCTTGGCAGCACAGTCTAGTATGCACCGATCGTGTCTCCAATCGCTTCCCCACGCGCTCTCACGCGCAGGTGCAAGATTTGTCTTCTTCTCCAGTCAACCAGTGCATGAGGCTTTGTTCTAGCCGCGATCGGTTGCGTTCTTCTCGTCTCACCGTGACGGTTTTGGATCTGGTCGTGTTTTGGTTTTTCGACATCATTTTTTGTTGACGCATAGATCCCTCTTCTATCGATTAGTTTTGTGATATGTCTTTCTGATTTTTTTATCCTTCTTTTGTTGGGTGATTATGGATTCCCATATCTCTTCTATTTTTGGGTCTCCAGCTGCCCCCAAGTTAGAGTCTATTATTTTTTCCAATTATATTCTTGCTTCGCTGATTGTGGATAAATTGGATGGGTTGAACTATGATTCTTGGTCGTCAGATCTGCGACTTTGGTTGAATGGGCAGGATTATACATCTAATCTTACTACTAAGGATGACTCTATTGCGGCTAATGAGCACACACGATGGAAGATGATTGATGCTCAGTTGTGCAGTCTCATTAAAGCTACTCTTCATCCTTCAATTAAGAAAAAATTTTGACTTGCCAATACCTGTGAAGCTATTTGCAGTCAGACATTGTACACCAATGATGCACAACGACTCTATGGTGTCTGTCAGAAATTGATGACTACCTTTGCCCCTTTGGATTTCAATTGTCCTGTGTCTGAGTATTTGAGGAAAGCTTAGAGTTTGCTTCATGATTATAATGAACTTTTGCCCCTTACTGGTTATGTTACTAAGGAGCAGGAATATCGTAATACCCTTTTTATGTTGTTCATTTCATATGGTTTACCTTCCCATTTGTCTTCCAATCGGGATCAAATTTTGGGGTCTGCTACAGTTCTTACACTAAATTCTGTGATGTTTACCTTGCTTAGGATTCCATCTAAGCCTTCTACATCATCAGCACCTCCTATGACCCATGTACCTTTGGTTGACACTGTTGTCTCCTTTGCCCTTATTGCTCAGGGTTATGGTCGTGGATGTAAACGTTCTAAAGGAAAGTTATTATGCACTCATTGTCATCAGATCGATCATATTGTTGATCGTTGTTGGAAGCTCCATGGCAAGCCACCTCAGCCTCTTCGGAATGCTCATGTCGTTCAAGCTTCCTCTAGTGCTCCTACTCCAGGGATACTTTCCGTTGTGCAACCTTCTGTTGCTTTTCTTAATGAATTCGTGACTTGGTGGTCTGAGAAGCAAGCATCTGATCCTACTGTATCCATTGCTCCCACTGATAATTTTTTTGTTGGGATCTCTCAATTACACCCTCTAGCCCCTTGGACTCTTGATTCAAGACTTCTAATCACATTTCTGGTAATAAGTCTTTATTCACTTCACTTTGTACCACTGGTTCATTTCCAACTATTACTATGGCCAATGGGTCTCTGGTCCAATCCTGTGAGATCGGCACGGTTCTTCTTTTACCACATTTATCTCTGGATCATGTTCTCCATGTTCCAGATTCTTCTTTTAACTTACTTTCTATTAGTCATTTGACAAAATCCATTGATTGTGTTATTTTCTTTACTAAAACCTCTGTCATCTTTCAGGATTGGAGTTCGGGAAAAGATATTACCAAAGGATGTGAGTCTCATGGCCACTATCAATTGTTTTCTTCTTCTTCAGCCTGCTCCACGTGGATTCTCCTCTCACTATACATGCTCTTGTCAAGCTTCAAAAGATGGTTCCATATTTATCGTCTCTTTCTAGTTTAAATTGTGAGTCTTTTCAGTTTGAAAAACATACTTATAGTATGTTCCCAAGTCGTCCTAGTCGTCAAGCTTTGTCCCCTTTTTCTGTGGTCTCCTATGATATTTGGGGACCAAGTCGTCTTCGTTCTACTTTAGGGTTTAATTATTTTGTTACTTTTATTGATGATTATTCCAGATGTACTTGGTTATTTCTAATGAAAAATCGTTCTGAGTTATTTTTTGTTTTTTAGTTATTTTATAATGAAATAAAAACTCACTTTGATATTTCTATTTGTACTTTTCGTAATGATAATGCATGTGAGTATTTATCTTATCAGTTTCAACAATTCTTTTTGTCTCATGGAATTCTTCATCAAACATCTTGCCTTCATATACCCCAACAAAATGGTGTAGCCGAGCGCAAGAACTGCCATCTTGTTGAGACTACTCGTGCTTTGTTAATTGATGGCAATGTTTCCTACAAATTCTAGGGGTAATGCCATTCTCACTTCATGCTATCTCATTAATCGCATGCCCTCATCTATTCTTCATCACCAGGAACCTCACTCTGTTTTGTTTCCCCATCAAGTTTTATATCCTTTAACCTCATATGTGTTTGGTTCTACGTTTTTTGTTTATCATTTCGGTCCAGGCTTGGATAAACTAGCTCCCAAGACTCATAAATTTGTTTTTCTGGGTTATACTCGGTCTTAATAGGGTTATCGTTGCTATTTTCTGACCTTACGTCAACATTTTAGATGTTTCCTTTTTTGAATCAGTTTCTTTTTTTGGCTCTTCTACTGCTCCTGTGGACACTGATTCTGTTCAGTCATCTCTCCCTGCCGACACCTTTGAATACCTTCCGCCTTTACCAGTTCATGTTTTTGAATTTCCTTTAGTCACCTCTTCTCATGATAAGTTACAACATGATTCTCCATATGTTTCTGTGGGCTCACATCCGATTGCACCTCCTCTCTCAAGGTCCCACCTTCGGCTAATGACCTTTCCATTGCTCTTCGTAAATGTACACGTGATACTCGCCCTCTGGCAATGTATACAGTTAATATTAGTTACCATAGTCTTTCTCCATCATATTATGCATGCCTTTCCTCTTTGTCTTTTGTGTCTATTCCTAAGACTATAGGTGACGCATTTTCACATTCTAGATGGAGACAAGCTATGATTGATAAAATGAGTGCCCTTTATCATAATGGTACCTGGGATTTGGTTCTTCTTCTATCTAGGAAATATGTTGTTGGCTGCCGCTGGATTTATGCTATTAAGGTTGGTCCTGATGGTCAAGTGGATCGTCTTAAAGCTCGCTTGGTGGCAAAGGGTTTTACTTAGGTGTTTGGGCTGGATTATGATGACATTTTTTCCTGTGGCGAAAATATAATGACCCTATTAGGTAAATCTTAATTAGAGATTTAAATTGAGGATTTAAATGTCATAATTAGATTCATAACATGATTTCAAGTATTTTGACTGTAATCATGACTAGGTCATGAACAGTGCTTTCTACCGGATATTCTGCATTACTGTGTAGCAACCGATGGAGCTTAAAATGAACAAAATGAGTTTAGAGACCTAATTTGGCAATTCTGATGCTAAATATGAGTTCAGAAAGAAAAATTGTATAGTCAGACACTTTCCGTGAAAATTTCGTGAATAGTATTTCTCCCGGGTATTTTGCACCGCTGTTTAAGCAACCGATAGAGTCCAGAAGTGAGTAATTGATGAAATAAGAATAAGAAAGTCAAATATATGCCAAACAAGTCATAATAGACCCAAGAATGATAAGTTTATAAGTTTTACAGTTTCGTGTGTAAATAGTGCACAGTTAGTAATTCACAGTGCATTTAGTCAAAAATAGTGCAGAAACCCTACTGTGAATTGAAAATACTATTCCTTTGGGAATAAAAATTAATGTAAATGAGTTCAGAAAAATAAAAATATGTCTGTAGCTTTAAGCTAGCACTAGGTCAATTTAAGTGAAATTAAGTGAAAAGAAAATAACTGGTAAAAAGGTCACACATGCTTATAAGTCCAAGTCATTTAAGTTGGCACTATTCACATCAGAATTTCCCTCTTCTCTCTCCTCAAGGTCGACCTCCACCTTCCATGGAGCTAGGTTTTGGCCTTCTTCTTCCTTCCTTGATTTCTCCTCTCTCCCTCAACCAAATCCCTAAGTGCATCACACGAAATTTATAGTAAATCAGCCAAGAAATCCATTCCACTACTTGGTTTGGGTTGAAATTGCTTGTGTGAGGAGTTCTTCCCTTCCCCTTTTTCCAATTATTATTCATCAAGTGTGAAAATTGAAGTTTTTGATGGAGCCTTGCTTGGAGGTGGTCCTCTAGGCTTTGTGTAAAGGATTAGAGGTAATAAATCTCTATTTCTAAAGTTTGACTTTCATTATTTAAGTTTTGAAATTTAAAGTATGTTTAGTGGGAAAACTTTTGAGTTTAAAATTTGAATTGATGATGGATTATTGATATTTTGGATAAAGGAATGTGAAGTAAGCATTTGAATAATTGTAAAGTTGGAAAAAAATCCATGGTGTTGTGTCCCTATGTTTCGGCCATGATGTACTATAGAGGGGTTTGATGTTCAAAATTTAATTGGACACTTTGTGGAGATATATATGTATGTGTAAGTTGTAAATTAAGTGAAGAAAATGAAATGTAAAAGAAAAGAACCCCTTGACTTTTCCCTTATAAATTTCGGCCTATAGGGTAATTTAGGGATGATTATGTTACATTTTGTTTTGATAATGTGTTGAGTTTTCCAATGCATTTAATTGATAAGATTATGAAGTGAAATGGTTTGAGAAGTGATGAAAGATACCTTGGTTCCCTTATATGTATTCCACGGCCTTAGAAATAAAGAATAGGGAAAAAGGTGCTTTAAATTGCTATATGGGTACATAAGGAACTTAGGAGCCAAGTGAGGGTTCTAGGAACTATTGGCTATGTTGATAATTGATTTGATGCAAATTCCTTGCCATTCCTAGCCTTGGTTTCGACCATTTAGGGTCTTTGGGCCTAGGGAGTGGTTAAAGTTGTAAAATGATATTTAGAAGCTTGGTTGGGTCATTCAAAGACCCTAAGTAATTATGAAACAAGGTGGTTGCTTGTGTTACGAGTAATCATCCGTAAATGGGTTAAATAATGAGCTTAAGGAATGACAGTCTTGACTTGTGAATTGGCATATGTTTGGCATAAGTGTGAAGAAATGAAAGTAAGCAATAAGATCTATGTCTTGTGTAAACTACATGGCATTGTATCATTTTATTGATTTTTGTTTTGGATTCTTTCTCTAGGTGTGCCTAGGGATTGTGAGCATTTGGATTCCTTTGGAGCGAGATAAGTAGCTTGTTCTTAAAGTAAGCAAATTGTAACGCTCCAAGAGGTAAGCTCTATGTTTAAGGAGTCTTTTCCTGCTTTAGTGCTCCACTATGGTTAGTGAACTATGGTTGGATTGCATATTGTATTTGATGCTTTGTATAGATGCATTCATATAGAGCTATTTGATAACATGATATGATTTGTTCTGATGTGATTTCTGTATTGATCTTTGGCCATTGATTGTTTTGTGCACTGATATCCGCTTGGGGTCCTCCATCTAGACTGGTTGTGTACACCTCTGATATGTTCTGGTTCCGCTTGGGGTCCTCCCTTGGTAACACGTGCGTTGATTTTCGCTTGGGGTCCTCCCTTGGGAATGACTGCGTACGCCTCTGATAAGATATATATATATATATATATATATATATATATATATATGTTTTGTTCTGTTATGATATCTGTTATATGATGTTTTGTATACTCTGTATCTGACTCTCATGCAGGAGTGGGTCCAGGAGTATAGAGAATTCTCTATAAACCTGGAACTTATTGAGATTTGTTATCTCACCCCGTTTGGGGACATCATTTCATGTGCACAGAATGCCGGTGAGCCTAGACGGGGCAAGGATACGACCCGTGGATAGAGTGCATCGCGGACCGAATTTTTGGGTAGCAGTCTGCTACCATTATTTTGGAGGATTGTGATTTGCATTAGTATTCCATTTATTTTGGTGGATCATGATGTCTAATATGTTACTTTGTATATGCCTGTATATGTTTTGTACATGTTTCCGCTTTGATGCATGTACAATTGTGTATTCAGACATGTTTATATTATGATGTAATATTCAGTTATATGATTACATGTTGGATATACATGATGTTAGACATAGTGGCACGGAGCCAAGTTATGCATGCGCCCATGGATGAGTATATAGTCCTATATGGATAACTGGTAGTGCTGAAATCATATATTGTATAAACTGTTTATCAGGATACCTTGAGAGTGAGATTTGTAAATTCCCAGTTGTCCGATTTACAGAGGTTACTCTGTCTGATTTTTGTCTTCGTCAAATAAGAATTAAACTAGGAGAAGTATGCAATGTGATATATCATGTGAAAAAGGATTAAAGAAAAAAAAGTTAGCTCGTATTTTCGTAAGTCAAGTCTTTCGCTGTTTCTGTTTAGTATCATATATATGTTAATTGAACCGGCTCGAGACAGGGATGTTACAGAAAATATCTTCTGTTCACTTCTTTATTGCCATGGCTGCTATACGTCATTGGCCTCTTTATCAACTTGATATTAAGAATGTTTTTCTTCATGGTGATCTTGTGGAGGAAGTTTATATGGAGCAACCTCCTGGATTTGTTGCTCAAGGGGAGTCAAGTCTTGTTTGTCATCTCCGCAAGTCTTTATATGGTCTCAAGCAATCTCCATGAGCTTGGTTTGACAAATTTAGTAGTGTTGTTCAATAATTTTATATGACTCGGAGTGAGGCTAATCATTCTCTTTTTTTTCATCATTCAGCTCCTAGGTCTATCTACCTGGTGGTGTATGTGGATGATATTGTCATCATAGGTAGTGATAATCATGGGATTACTCAGTTGAAACAACATTTATGTCATCAGTTCCAGACCAAGGATCTTGGAAAACTTCGATACTTTTTGGTAATTGTAGTGGCCTAATCTAAAGATAATGTTGTGTTATCTCAGAGGAAATATGCTCTGGATATTCTTGAAGAAACTACCTTGTTAAATTCTAAGTCTGCTGAGACACCTATAGATCCAAATGTTAAACTTATACCAAATCAAGTGGAGCCCTTTTCAGATCCTGAAAAGTATATAAGATTAGTTGGAAAACTAAACTACCTCACAATCACTTGGCCTGACATTTCATTTGCAGTTAGTGTGGTAAGTCAGTTTCTTATTTTCCCATGCCAAGAACATTGGAATGCTATTATTCGGATTCTCAAGTATATCAAGGCATCTCCAGGAAAAGGCCTTGAATATATAGATAAATATCATAGTAAAGTTGTTGGATACTCTGATGCTGACTAAGCCGATTGTCCTACTAATAGGAGATCTACTACTGGATATGCCGTATTTGTTGGAGGCAACTTGGTTTTCTGGAAAAGTAAGAAGCAGAATATAGTTGCCAAATCAAGTGCATAAGTAGAATATTGGTCTATGGCTACTACTACATGTGAGCTCCTTTAGCTTAAGCAACTTCTTAGAGAGCTCAAGTTTGGACAACCAATAACTACATATTTCTTCCAACCTAGTGTTTCATGAAAGAACCAAGCATATTGAGATAGATTGTCATTTTGTTCGAGAAAATGTTCTTCCTTGCGAAGTTATAACTAGTTTTGTACCCTCTAATGATCAATTAGTATATGTATTTACTAAGTCTTGGGGGGGGGGGGGGGGGGGGGGAGTCCTTGAATAGAGTATATATGTAACAAGCTTGGTGCTTATAATTTATACGCTTTAGCTTGAGGGGCTGTGTTGGAATATTGTAAATATATATTTTCCTTATTAGTATTTAGGTTAAGTTTGGGTTAAGCCTATTAGGTTTATATCTATTATACACACCTGTACCTATTCAATATATGGATTATTTTCACAATTCCTTTCTTCTCTTGTTATTCAATAATTACATGTACAATACAAAATAAGATGAAGCCAGAATTTCATTTTCATTTTCAAATGACTACATATGAAAATAAATCACATCCTCTATTCTCAAATCTCACTCAGATAATAGAAGGCCTTTTTCGTCAGTGTAAAAGTGTAAAGGCTATCTTCCGAAACTATTTTAAGTTTCCAATTAAGAAAACTTTTTAGCAATCAAAATTAAGGTACATAGCTTTAATGAATCAAAAGAAAACATTCCATGTTCATTCTGGTAAAAGTTTTTAAGTTAATTATTCATATCAATTTAATTTTGTACCTATTAGACTATTTCTATTTTGCGGCCATACTTTTCATATACCTTCTGTCCGCCACCCCATGGCAACCTAATGAACTTATCTAACTTTTACATATCTACAATAAAAAGAGGTTTGGGTCTCTCTCTCTCTCTCTCTATATATATATATATGTTAGTTTCCTTCATAAGGTTCTTTTTTATTTCTTTGACGTATGATATGTAAAGCCAGACAAATATATATATTTTTTCATTTGTCTATTTAAGTTGTATATTTAGAAAAAATAATTTTTACATTTTTGTAAATAAATTTTAATAATTATGAATAAATATGGGATAGACTATATTTATAAAAAAATTCCTTATATTTATTTTTTATTGTTAAATCAAAATTAAATTAATGACTGTCGCCTTATATTATTTTATGATTGTGATGTGATTTGATTTTAATTCAATTATAATAAAAATAGTTGTTAGAAATTATAGGAAAAAAGATAATATAAATATAATTAATTAGTTACACATAAAAAAAAACAACTTTTGTATAACTCACATAGATTAAATTGTGGGAAAAAGTATCTAATGTTTTTTTAGACAATTTTGTCTAATATTCATCGAAACGACGTCGTTTTGAGATTGAAAAATTAAAAAATTAGAATGATAAAGACTATTATAACCCTGGAATAAATTAAAATTACAAAAATACCATGATTTCCTCCCAAAATGACATTGTTTCGATGAACATTAGATAAAATTATTTAAAGTAACTTTAGAAAAAATAAACCCTTAAATTATTATGATCCATTTCTTTTCTTCTCTTTTTCTTTTTTCATTCATCAACTGTAGCGATGATAATATTTTAGTTTGAGAATACGTATATAAAATTTATGAGCGAAAATCACTTTACAGATATTATTTACTTGACCTGCTTTGTTAAAAATATGCTTATTTTTAGTTACCAACATAATTTTTTTATTTTTTATATATTCATTTTTTGGAATTGATTTATGACTTTATTAGTGATAACTGATAACTTTGTTTTTATTTTCTCTCATAAATATGTATAAAGTATATATTCATAAATTCTAATCGAACCTCATTTCTAAATATTTAAAGAAAATGATAAAATCAAAATTTTCGCATTAAAAAAAATTATGTAACATTTTAACACGAGAAAATTCATTTCAATCGATTATTAGATATAAGAATTTCTTTGCATCTCCATCGATCTATCCTTTTCTTTATAAACAAGTAACAAAAGACAAAAGGACTTAGGGGACCCACACCAAGACTCAACCAATCAGAGAGTAGCATTCCACGTTGGACTCTCTTTCAATGGTCATTACATCAACACGAGCGGTTGATTCGATTGACCCTAGATCATCCAGCGGAGAAAAATTTTGGTGTACCGTGAGCATCGAACTTGATATTTTCTTTTATTATAAAGTGATTTTTTTTTTCTTTTTAACTCATATTTTTTTTATATTTTTCTTTAAATTGTAAAACATTTCACGTAAAAGGGAGCACTAAATTCAAGCTCTCGGTGCATCAAAGTTTTTCTCCATCCGTCGTGCCTTATTATGACATGGCACCTCATTCTGAAGAGCATTTTTAGTACAAGTATTATGGCACCTCAAACTACTTTCTTCTTTTTATTTGTTTAACTTTTAGATTTTTCTATCTCTCATAAAAAATGAAAGATAAATAAGACAAAAAAGAGATAAAAAAAGAAATTAGTGTCGTAAATTTCCAACATATTTTATGTTTTTTTATTTTATTTTTATAGTCCTCTATCTATTTTTCCTTTTTTTATTTAGACATATTTAGTCTTATTTTTTTTGTCTTCATTTTATTTTCTTTTTTAGACTATTTTTATTTTTTTACTTTTAATCTTTTCTGCTAATGTTATAAGTTTTCAGTATATTTGGTCTTATTTTCCTTTTTCATTTTTTATCTCATTTAATTTTTTTTTTTAGAGTTACCCAACCCTAATTATCTCTTTGAGATGAGTGGGCTCCCTCCGGTATCCCCACGAGCTTCGACTCTTTGAGCCGGCGTGCGGGGAACAGTGATGGTTAAAGGTTCAGCCCCCTCCCCAAGAATGCATTCAGCGAGAATCGAACACATATCCAACCCCACTAACTCAGTGCCAAATTACCAACTGAGCTGCACCCATTGGGTGGATTTAATTTGTTCTTTTTTATTTAGACTTATATTTTTTTTTCTTTTTATTTTTTAGCTTTATCTATTAGTTTTACATATTTTTAATATATTTAGTCTTTTTTCTTTTTTATTTTATTTTTTAAAAGGGTAAAATAAGAAAATTTAATTTCTAATAGTGTTAGTGATGAGTTTGGATGAAAAAAATCGTAGGAGACAAAGTGATTAAAAAAAAATATAGGGGATGTAAGTGATTTAAAGCAAAATCATATGGGAGTTTTTGACCTTTTTTCTTAAAAGAAAAAATTAAAGCCAGCAGAGGAAAAATAAAATTATGAAGAAAAAAAGGGAAACTTTTTTAATAAAAATTAATACTAATATTTTTATTTTTATCAAACATGTTAGTATTAATTTTCATTTCGGCACGTTTCTTGCACGTAAATATGTGCTCAATTAACTCACATTAGTATAAGAAAAAGAGAAGAGAGTATTAACTCACTTTTGTAATTTATTATTATCTCCTGTTTCATTATAATTTTAATATTATAGTTAATATGATAAACATCAAATAATATAAAATAAGCTTATGGCTAAGCAACCTTTACTACATTATATGAAAAGGAAAAATTTTCTGTTTTTTTTTTCTCTATCACACTCAATTTTATGTGAGTGAATCCCACTAATTTTTTTTTTTTTTTTATAATGAGATCCACTCATATAAAGAATATTTCTTTTCCGCCAACAAAAGCAGAAATATTAAACCTTATCTAAAATTAACTTATTTCCTCTTTTCATTCAATTGAAAACCTTTGATAAGGAAGGGATATTTTTCCTTTTAAAAAAACATGAATATAAACTATATTGATTGGAATACTAAGGAAAAAAAATTTATTTATTGTAATTTAATTAAATAATTACGTATTTATTGCAGTTTAGAGAGTATTTACAGATCTATTGTACAATGTGACGCCTCATTTAGGCGTCTCTCACCAAGGGAAGACACCCTAATGGGGCGTCTCTCATGAAGTGTTGACACGTGTCATTTCTCTCTAAAAAAATAAAATAATTTAATCATAAAACTTCTAAAGGCCATAACTTTTGACTTGGGTATCCAATTCAGGTAATTCTTTTTTTGATTCCACATAACTTTTCGAGATCTATGTAATGACATCTCATTTGATATATTTTATTTCTCACAAACATAATTTAAATTTGCAAGAATGGTACTATACGAGCGTTTAAACCTAAAAGTCTCTTAGTTCTTTCCGAATCAACACCAAACACACCAAAACCAAGTGTTTGAAAAAAAAATAGTGTACAATGTTATTGAACCGAAATTCGTATTGTGTATCGTTTGGTTGATTTTCCGTATCTTGAATCATACGGTATCATAAGTTACATCCTTCTGTTTTATGACTTTTTTCTTTAAAGCCATTTAAATTATAGCTTCTGAATGGTTTTCAAAAATAAAATCCTTCTTACTTAGAGATTTATAATATTTATTTAACTATTTTTTTATTATACAGATTTTTCAAATTGATTTTTGAGTTTAAGTCACAAATCAAATCTTTATTTTATTTTCCTTATTAATGATAATTTTTTAGATTTTTTTAAATTTAAATCACAAACCAAAACTTTATTTATTTTTTATATTAAAAATTAAAAAATGTGATTTTTTTTAAATTTAAATCACAAACTAAATCTTTATTTTTTTATATTAAATCACAAATCTACAGAGGCTTGTGGATTTAAACGCTCTTATAATATCATTCTTGCAAATTTAAATTATGTTTGTGAGAAATAAAATATATCAAATGAGATGTCATTGCGTAGATCTCGAAAAGTTATGTGGAATCAAAAAAAAAAAATTACCTGAATTGGATACCCGAGTCAAAAGTTATGGCCTTCAGAAGTTTTATGATTAAATTATTATTTTTTTTAGAGAGAAATGACATGTGTCAACACCTCACGAGAGACGCCCCGTTGGGGCGTCTTCCCTTGGTGAGAGACTCCTAAATGAGGCGTGACATGTGACGCCCAAAAAAGGCGTCACATTGTGCAATAGATCTGTAATTATTTCCAAAACTACAATAAATGTGTAATTATTTAATTAAATTACAATAAATAAATTTTTTTACCGGAATACTAATATTGTCTCTGTTCACATGATCTCTACCAGTTCAAACTTTCGGTATTATTCCTTTGCTAATATTGTAAAAAAATTAATTAAAAATTGAATTGACAAGACTAGTCATTGAGAAAAAAAAAAACAAAATAAATCAAATTGATTAGAAAAACTATGTTTTGCTTGCCTTTTTATTTTACATCATATTAAGTCATGATATTTCTTCTTATTTGTTGATCATTAACATCGATATGTGCCATACAATATGATATTGTACGACACTCTGACATGTTAATTTAAATTTTTTTTAACATATTGGGATCCGTTTTAATATTAAATAATATTTTTAATATATATAATGCATATTACATTTTATATTCAATAATTTAATAAATAAATTAAAAAAATTGATAATATCCATCAATTAAATTAAAAAAGATTCAAAGAAAATAAATCATTTACATGATTCCATTATATTAATATAAATAAAAAAGAATAGAATATCCATAAAAAACCATAAATTATATAGACTACATTCATGGAGCATTTTTATCTAGAATAACACTTTTTAATTTCTTATTAAATGTATTTTAACTTTTTCAAAATTATAATTTTATTAATGTATTTTATTTTTTTATAAATTGTACTTTTATTACAAAAATATCCTTTAATCGTGTCAGACATAATCAAATTTGCATGTCAAATTGGTTTACGTGTCAGAAATATTAAACGCATATTAAACACATATTATTATGTGGGAGTATCCCACACCGACTCTTCAGATTTTATTGAAGTTTCCGTGCTTTTGTAGATTCTAATCTAACAAACAAAAGGTAAAATAATTTAAATTTCAGCATTTTCTTCGACGTTTTTGATTTTTTGTGGTGAAAAAAGAAACAACTATAGCCAACGAGTAGATGGTATTTCAAGCAAGGGGTCAGAGACATATATATTTAGAATATGAATAAATTTAAAACTAATGTTTAAAGAAAAGCAAAAGGCTTTATATTGATATGTGAACAGTTAACCTTAACTTTCTTGTTGACCATGTAGCCAACAATGATAAAGATGTCAAGCAATTATATCTACAACAATTAACTTGATGTTTCAAACTAAGCCAAGTATGATGTAAACTAAACGAAACCGATACGACATGAAGTCACGACAATAATGAGCCACAAGATGATTGATAGAATTGAAAACTTGATGGTAACCTTGTATTGAATGTGGGTGTGAGACAGAGAGATGCGGGGTGTGACTAAGAACCAATGATATACACAGTTTAACTCAATCACATTAGATGTCTTAATTATATTTATTATGCGTGCACTCTATGTGAGTTTTAGTGATAAGAATTAATCATGCAATGCATAACTAGACAGAATCTTAAGTTAAAAGTTTTATAAATGCAAAGTAATCTTTTTAGGATCAGAAGACGATAAAGGTCTACTATAAGTCCCTTAATTTGGTAATGAATAATTATTAGGCCATGGAAGAGAAAAAGGATTGATAGAAATGGCCGTGGTTATTGATATTATATATGTTTAACAGAAGTAATAAAATGATTCATATGTCTTCGTTTAACATGTTAAGTTTTTAATAGAATTGATTCGTGATATGATATTAAAAGGATTCTCGCGTAAGAATACAAGTCAAGAAATATACTAAAATTATTTATATATGTCTTCACCCGGTAATTTAAATTTAACAAATTTATAAACTATTAAGATTGATTTAGTGATAAGGATTTAGATAATTTATATGAGATTATAAGTTAAAACCTCATTGCTACCATTTAATAATAATTAAAAAAAATCAACGAATTTATTCAACAAGGTTGAATAGGTAAAACAAACAACGATAAGATGAGGGGTCGAATTGCTGCAACAGTAAGTCAAAAGGCCTCTATGTTCCCTACGAGGCTAAGTTATAAAGTATTATATATGGTACGCCAAGTGATGCATAAATTATATATAATAAAACTATGATAGTAGGAGTAATAAAATTAACCAATTTGTTTTTAATGATAACTTGTTTAAGATTATTCATTTATTTATTTGTAAACAAATGTATGGGAGTGTGCATGTTACATTGATACGACAACAAAGCGAGACAATATTAATAATAGATGGATAGCGCAAGCAGTGATGTGCTAAGTAAGTAACAGTGCAGCACAGCAAAATTCACGTGCAATTGCTCACAATCGGTGCAAAGAAGGCGACGGTGGTTGGGTGGTTGCGGAGCCACATTTTCAGGTGTCACCGTCACACGTGCTTGCCCTTGATGCGACAACACTACTCTCGACACATACACGTGTGGCAACCATTGACCACTGTGCCTTTCTTAAATCTCACTTCTTTAAATGCCTTCACCCACACCACACGTGAGCATTTTGCATCGTTTCCCTTGTCGGGCCCTCTCAACAGGCTTCTTTGGCCCATGACATTTCAACTCAACAAGTGCATTTGCTCTTCAAGTTGCATATTGCTTAATATATAGGCTAAGCTTTTATTATTATTTATAATAATGTTCTGATTTTTCATTAATAAGGCTTTTCTGACATGAAGCAATTATTGGAGAAAAGAAGGATTACGGTTTTGAAAGTTTGAGCAGAGAGTTCTAGGTTTGTTTGTGGAATCAAAGATTAAACTATGTCAACACATGAAACATGTATCTCTTAAAAAATGATTCAGACATTAATTTAATGATCATTTGATACATGACACACACTTAGTTTTTGGGTTTGGAATTAGTTTTATATGATTATTTTGACCCAATCACAAAGGGTTATTGCTTGAGTTTTTTGGATAGAATATTATGGCATTCCAAACTATGTATGACCAACTATTTAGTATAACATTTTTTTTCTCTCTCTTTAGGCTCTTAAGTTAATTGGAGGGGTTTTGTTTCTATTAATTCAAACTTTCTAGAAGTTATGTGCTTGTATACGATCAATGTGGTGCCATCTTTCATCACCACACATTGCATCGATTCCACAAAGTAGCTTAAATAAAAATAGTATTAATAGTTGTTTTCTTTTCTTCTCTGCCAACCAAAACGTTTTTATTAGTATTTTTATATATGTAAGTGTGGTGTCATGTTTCATGAACATAAATACATAACCATTTTTATTATCAGCATGGCTTCATCCTTAGTCTAAAAGTATTAGTAGTAGCAATAGTTTTTATTATCCTGTTCAAAGATTTAAGAAATTGAAGATTTGTGCCTAATGTTTTCCTAACATCTAGCATTGCTGATATCAACTGGACAGGGCTGCTTCTACTGAATATTTCACTGAAAGCTACAGAAATCTAACAGCAAATATAATAAACTAACTGCTTGTTTGTAACCAATAAGATGTTGATGGTCAAATGGAATAAGCATATATATTATATATATGCTTCTGGACTATACCACCACTATACCCCCACCACTCATAAGCCTCATATTACTCTTCTTTGTCTCCAATGTTTCTGGACCACTTGGCAACTAAACAGAACATTTTCAAAAAAATATGATTTAAGTTCTCATCACTACTAACATGTATTAGCTGATATAATTTGTTTAAATACTAAAACTTGCAGGCCAATGACAGGTATTCAAACTCAACCCCACAGGCCAAAATGTTGATAATGATTCTACATAAAAGGAGACTTCTCTGATAAATACCATTGCATAATGCTTATATTTTCTTCCCTTGCGCTTATTTTCCTGTCGATACAGATCATTGTAATTAACGATAATAGCTGAATTAATAGGCTGAAAGTGATAGAAACATTTTGATCTGAGTTTGAAGCTAAGTTCTATTTAATTGCAACCTTCAAGTTTCCACCTAACCTAACCCAAGATTTATATCTGGGAAGGACAAAAGGGAAAAAAATAAATAAAACAGTGACACCAAATACTAGCCCTGTGTCGATTCTCAGGTCCATCTGAAATGGTAGCTTTAAGGACCACTAGGTTCATAATCATAATGTTTCTCTTTTCCTTTTTGGAAATATTAATCATAATGTTTCTTGAATCTTGAATATGCAAAGAGTTTAAGGATATTCTTCTTGTGTTCAAATTATTAATCCCATAGTCTCATTTGGTCATGTTTAATTATGATATTATTGATTTCATTGAAACTTTTTGTCACCTCTTGAATGCCACCACATAGGATAAGCAAAAAGTTACTCGAAGTATTTTGAAACTTATCCCTGCCATTGTTTTGGTCTCGCTGTCTTTTTTTTTTTTTTTTTAATAAAGAAAATTAAGAACTTAAGCATTCTTTGTGTTACATATATATATATATATATATATATATATATATAGGCAAAAAAAAAATTAAAATATTACTATTTTAATAACTATTTACTAAAATATAGCTGTTTTGAAATTAAAAATGGATCTATTACACTCAGTCACGTCTAAAATTAAGTGTGACCACTCACGCTTTGCATGAGGCATGACTTAGGAGAGACACGTTCTGTATGAGGCGTGAGTTATGATGAAAGAGACATGCCCAGCCTAGGACGTGAGTGAGGAGAGAGAAACTCCTAACATGGGGCGTGACCAGGGACTCTAACCTGTATTATTTGGGTGCAATTAACCCAGTTCTCTCCTATTTAAACCCCCCTTCTCTCCACACTCTTCACAATTCTTCTCCATCATAAACTCTATTTTTACATACATTATCATTTGTTTATTCATACTCTCTATTGTGTTTTTTGTTAATATATTTAAGAATGAGTTCATATTCTAATTTTGTTCGTGATATAGTTTTTGTAATTCTAATTTTGTTAATAATATTATAATGGTAGAAAAGTGGAAGGTTGACGTGATGTAGTTTTTGAAGACGAGAAAAGGCAACACATATGAAGCGAAACTCAATAGTTGGCGAACTGCATCAGGAAATTCGTCAAAAATTAGCTCTTGAAGGTAACCAATCTATCACTCTAGTCACGACAATATTATGGCAATATGAACAATACACGGGCTTTCAAGTTATGGATGATGAAGACGTAGATATGGTAATGGAAGAATTCTTCAACTAGTCAAGGAAATATTTTTTAGAGTTGTATGTGGATATTACCGGAGCAGAGGATATAATTTTACCCATGAGGTTAGTTGCTTTCAGTTCTCCACATAATGCATCACCATCTGTTGTTCCAGTTGTTAACATGTTTGAGGAATATGAAAATGACCCTACTTGGGTTATGGATGAGGATGATGATGAAAATATCGCAATGGAATATCGTCTTCTTGCGAAGGATGCTAGTGCTTCAGACAATGATGAGGAATGTGGCCGGTTCGCGACTCAAATCCAGCCATATCATGATCGGGGGGGAGTCTCGAGTCTTGGAACATCATGACATGGGCTTGAGTCAATTACCATAACATCCTTAAGGTATGTTAGTAAACAACTCATATACATATATATGGTTTTGTTTATGTAATTTATCTTTTTGTTACTTTTATTAATTTGTACATGCAGGTGATGATGTCGTTACTCCTTTTTGGGATGGAATTCCATATTACACATACATTGATTGAGATCATATGAGCAAACAAGAATCTTATACTGAGGGTTTGGGTTCAGTCTAGGGTTCATGACAATTAGGGGAAAAATTGTTTGTTAAGCAAGAATTTGCATAAGAAAAAAAGGCCCAGATGGCAATCAAGCAGAACCTCATGAAAAAGCATCAAGAAGTGATTGTGGTTGAGACCACACCTACAAAATTAAGCATGAATTGTTGCGCGCATGAGCAGGGTTGCCTGTGGAAGGTTAGGGTAATAAAACCAACATACAGTGAAAATTGGAAGGTTACTTAATAGGGTGGAAATCACAATTGCTTGAATGACCATATTTCTCAGGATCACAGACAGCTTGATTCTGATATTATTCTTTCATTCGTACTAGGTACGTTATTAGAGAATTTTATGATTATGAAAAATTAATGGTATTTTTGTTTGTCTGTCTTAATGTGAACATTACAATTTGATTATTAGGGATGATAAAAAAGGAACCATCAGTCTCAATTGCACTGGTTCGAGAGAGGATCGCTCATTCCTATGGATTCAAAGTTCCATATAGAAAGGCTTAGTATGCAAAGCGTAAAGCAATTGCAATGATGTATGGTGATTAAGAGGAATCTTATGCATTTTTGCCCAGGTGGTGCGAATATATACTTAGCTTTTCACCAGATTCTTTTTAAAATCTTAGAAAAAATGATTATTTTGTGGCGAATTGACTGGTCCATGAAAAACATGTATTTCATCGCATTTTCTGAACTTTTAGATAGTGTTGCGAGGCTTTCAATTTTTGCAAACTAATGATTCAAATTGATGACACTTATTTATATGGCACTCGTTAGATAAAAAAAGATCAATGTATCACATGCTCACAAATCAGAGTCATTGATCTTTTTTGATCTAACGACTCTCAGATAAGGTGTCAAACTTCAAATTTGACACCGGTGTCAAAAGATCCTACCTCATATATATATATTTGAGATAGGATCATTTGACACCAGTGTCAAATTTGAAATTTGACACCTCATCTTATAGTCGAAAAGCTCAATGGTGTCACATGCTTACAAATCAGAGCCATTGATCTTTTTTGATCTAATGGCTCTCAGATGAGGTGTCAAGTTTCAAATTTGACACAGGTATCAAAGGATCCTATATATATATATATATATATATATATATATATATATATATATATATATATATATATATATATATATATATATAATATTTTTACATTAAATGTAGATAAGTTATATGCATTCACTCCCAAAATGATCGTTTTGGAATTGAAAGATTAAAAAAATTATAATTATAAAAACTAAAGATCATTTGACTTCAGAGTAAGACTTTTAAGTGGATGAATCTCTATGATTTTTGTTTTCTTCCATCCCTTGGATTTTATTCAACTTGTCGGCGTTTTCTTATTGATTATGGTGCTTTCGATGTGTCATACCCACTGGTGATTGCAGAAAATGTATGACTCAACTTCTGTTTGTTGTTGAGGCATGTTCTATTGTAGACTTCAACCACCCTAATGGTATATTGGATTCTTAATAATAAATTGCATTGAAATTTGATTTTTAAATCCTTTAGGGTGTAGAATTTTCTTCATTAATATACATGCTCATAATTTTTCTGTTTGGCTGTTGAAAAGTTTACATCAATCCTCAATTAATAAATAGAGCTTTTGTCAAAGTCCTCTAGATAGTTAAAACTGAAAAAATGTCAACGAAACCAATTTCTTCACGCCAACAAATTACCAGTTTTTAATGCTTATGATGAATCATAATAACAAATTGGATTCACGCAAACTTCAAAAAGGACAAGACAAATCAATAAAAAATAAGAAGATACTTTAATGCTTAGGATAAGCATAGTAAACTAAAACAGTAAGTACAAAATTGTGTCAACTGAGACACATAAAACTTTCATTCAATACCTACCAGAATGACCCTCAGGATGCCTTGTATTGTTTAACTTCAACCATATAGATCCAGTTTTTTCTACTAATAAGACATTGAACAGTGGGTCATGGAGACATCATTGAGTAGCTCAATGATTTTTCCTCACAATCTTGCCTACTGTCTGAAAAGCACCTGCTCTTATTTGTTCTCACACCCACATTTCCCTGCATGCAAACAAGTCTTATTCGGCACTAGCTATAAATAGATAATTTACTTATGTTTGATGTTGATGCTCCATATAATTATGTTTCAAAACCTTCGAATTGGTCAAGCTTTTGTCAAGTTTTAACATAGCTGAGTTCTCAGAGACTTGACTCGAATTCAAGATTACTGATTAAGCTGGAACAACTCCTTATCAATTGATCCATGTGCTTGATGTTAGCTAAAATAATTTTTAACATACTAATAAACAAAACCTCTGTTGGATTGACATGTATGTTAATACAGTTTATATTAAAACTTTGCAAGTTAGATGGCATTTGAAATACAATACATAAATTTGCACATAAGAGGGTGTTTGAAATACAAGCAATGGGTTAAATTAGCGTCTAACACAGGCACTGTAATCGTTTCCTATAATATTGCTTGCATTTATCTCTGACTCGATGAACAAATAGCTATCTGAGGTTTACATGTCTATAATATCAGAATGAATAATTTTGCTTTGTTTCACTGCTATTGAATCGAAAAAAGACTATAGTATGCAATTTTCTATAAAATAATTTAGGAACACTAAAATGAACTATCTGTGGGCCTATACGATGGCCTTATTAGCCCATTACCGTCACCTCAAAATGAAGCTTGGATCTGTCTTTAATTTTCATTTCACATTTTTTTGCATTTATTTTATTTTATTTTTGTTAATATTTTATTGGGGTTTGCATTTGTCATTTAACATGACACAATAAATTTTTTTACACTCACAACATTTTGTGGGGTCCACACTTTTTGAAGAAAAAAGAAAAAAAGAAAATTACGGCACGCAAAACGAATCTCTATAACATTACACAATTACTTTTCCTACAACATAACTCTTATAAAACCCTATTTTCATTTCATATTAAAATAAAAATGCTCGACTCGTTAACACCCGGCTCAAAGCTCTTTTGGTAGAAAAATTATAATTGCTTGTCATAGTGATATGTTATTTGAATCTCAATTATATTCCAACATTCCAAAGATTTTCCAAGTGGAATTTCTTTGTGAGGAGCTCTATAGGGAGAGATACATCTCCTTTAGTGCAGCGACCCAAGGCTGTCAAGAGAGTTCCTTTGGGCTGTCTTCTTTGCTTCATGTTGAAGAATAGTTTATAACTCTTTGTGAAGTATTCTAAGGTATGAAACATAATCTTTGTGGGCTGTATTTAAATCTGAAATCAAGTTATATAATGTATTCTTGATTATTTTCATGAGGTTAGTTGATATTGTTATGTTGGGAATTAATTGGTTATGGATTGTTGTTGTTGTTGGTTGATGAATCCTTAAGATGAACGACTAAAAATCTGCACATGTGGTGGTTTAATAAACCCAATAAGAGGTTGCCTATATGAGTTTAAGAGTGCACTCTATGTGTTTGAAGTAATTCCTAAGTGAGAACATGAAAATTAGTTAAGTAAGTTGTGATGATGATGGATTGTGTTTATGACTTGATAAAATATGATTCTTATATGAATTGGAAAACTGAAAAAGAGGATAAATTATGAAGCCCAATGGTTCGCCCTATATAGTTGTAGTTATTTTAACACCTCGTTCTAGAACCGGTTTGTTAACATCACGTATGGCATTAGACGCTGTTACAATCACAATAATTGAATTAAAATACGGATAAAAAATTTTCTTTTTATTTATAAACGTTTATGTTTAAAATCAAATCCGTAATTAAAACAATTCCAATAGTCGTAATCGTAACTTAAACTATCTGTGGAACACCTAAAGTAATTTCATTTAAACCATACGTTACCACTATAGTGTACCAAGTAATCCCCTTAGACCAACAAGACTTAAAAACTCATTTTTATTATTATTTAACATTAAACATCTCTACTTTTTATTTATTTAAGAAATTTTTATACCACTTTTTTGGTCCTCATCTTCCAATATGTTATAGATTTCTTCGCTAGCTACGTGTGGGTTCAAATCGCGCTCAAATTGGAGCACCGTAGCTCAAGTTATGAATTTTTGAAGAAAAAGTGCTGAATTTCACAGAGGTCCCGCGCGTACAGCTCCAAACTCGCGCTGATAGCGCCAACTCGCGTCTTACGGCCCCGACAGCGCCAACCCACTATTTGGTGGTGCCAATAGCGCCACGGTTCTGGAGATTTCATTATATTTTAGTATTTTACCCATAACTTTAGTTATACTTATCCGTTTGACGCAATCTTGGTCTCGTTGGAAAGCTAAGAAAAAGATCTATAACTTCCATTAAGTCACAAGGGTCTAAATCGATCATATAGCATATGAAAAATGGACAACAAGACATGAAATCTTTATTTTTACATTAATTCTCAAGCTAAAGATCTTCTTTCACCTAATTGGCATTGTATAACTACTACAAGACATCATCCTTACAATTTTAAGACACACATTTATCAAAATAGGCATCCATGCCCTTCCATCATATATACAATAAGTACAACATTACAATATCCAAATGTCTTTAATACATAATCATGGGTTAGATACAAAATACTATGATCAAATCATTGAGTCCCATCAACAAAAGAGACACCAAAAGAGATGAGCATAGGCTAAGTCCACCAAAATAAAGCATGATATACACATATCAATGGCTTTCAAATCTAAATCCTATACATGTAAACTACAAAATGACATGCATAACCAAAATAATGCAATATCCTCATGCATCAATCTAATCCAAGTATGGCCACTTGCGACTAGAGGCTCCTGCAGCATCTGTACCTGAAAAGGGGTCTCCATGTAAGAACACGCACCGTTAATTTAGGAAATTAATTAAATAAATATGAGAATTATGAAATAATTCCATAAATGACCTTAATAATTATGAGGAGGCTTAAATAAATTTAGTAAGTGATTAATAATGTTGAAAGTCATTTTTCTGACGAAAAGTGCAGACACCGATTCTGCTCCACAGTATAAATGCGTACCGATGAAGTATCCCGGATAATTATGAAAAGTATGTATATATTCCTAGAATAATATATAAGACTGGCATAACAAGTCTCAAGTAAAAATAATGAGAACTGGTGCCAGAACTGATATTGGCTATGTAAAAGCGCGTACCGGAAAGGTGCTGCGAAAATTAAAATAAAAATATGGTAAATCTTAGAAAAATGAGTAGGTTCAGAATCTCAAGTTTGGGATTAAAATGCTAAGCATAGCTATTAGCGCTAATACAGTGCGATTATAACTTAAGTAGCCTATATAAGGCCTTGACACATGATCCTAGGTCAGAATTTGTGCATTCATACGTGACCCTTGTGCCTCCACTTCTGAGTTTGTGCTCTCCAAGATTTCCACCTCTATTTTCTTCAAGAACAAGCCCAAGTGATCATCTTTCTCCACTCTTTCTTCCTCTAAACACCTTGGGTGTGTGTGAACAATCACTGTGGGTGGGAAAATGGCTTTTTTTCTGAGTTTGGTTGCTGTCTTGTGAGAGTGAGTGAGCTGACTTCTTGTCTTGGTGAAGAGGGAGCCATTTCCTTGGTTGTGGGAGCTCCAAGTGGTGACCTTTGTGAATAAAGGGCCAACCTTGATACCATTTTTGTGTCTTAGTGAAGTCAGAACTTGAGGAGCTGTTGTGAGAGCTCCAAGAGCCTTTGTACCTCTGTTTTGAGCTTGGGTAAGCTTCACCACCTTTGATCTTGAGTTTTATTGGTTAAAAATGGAGTATTGGCATGTTTAATGAGTTGTTTAAGTAACCAACCTGTATATGAACCTAAAAGTGAATAAAAATGCATGCTTGGACATTGTTTTGGGTTAAAAACCAAACCTTGGGAGTGATATCTTGCGAAATGCAGAAACTGCATTCTGTGGCGAAATATCCGGATATGGTATTCGGATATTGAGATCCGGATATGATATCCGATATTGATATCCGGATATGGGGTCTGTAGATTTCCGAATATGGATATCCGGATATGATATCTGGATATTGATATCCGGATATTGCCCCGACAAATAAACGGATATTCTGGGTATTTCGAGACAGTAACGGTATTGTTCATACAGAATGAGATTTTGGGTTTGTGAACCCATGATTGGCTAAGGTGAACTTCTTTTTTTTTTGGATAGAGCTAAGGTGAACTTCTGTATTAATTAATCTAAGTAAGAATCTAAGTGATTAAGGGCTTATGACTTTGTGAGAAGCCTAAAGGCATGAAACGTAAAAGAAATGCGTTGTCTTTATGTCATGTGCTTGTAGAGTATGAATATTGATATGATTGTTGGTCTAAAACAGATTGTGATCCTGCTGTTTGTGGACCTTGAGTTTGTGTGGACTCTTGGCTTGGATAATTAGCTTGCAATGTAATCTTTCGTGTCCTTGATTTAGCCATTGTTGGTTCCACCATGTCCCATGGGGGATGGTTTGATGAATCAAAGTGATGATGTGGATGCAACGTACACTTGACGATCCCACGTCAACATAGTTTTGATGATAACAAAGAGGAATATTCAAAGACGAAACAACATCCAAAAAGAAACTCAAGCAAATAAGCAAGCACCAAGTCTCAAGCATCAATCCAAGTCCATAATCTCAAATGGTATATTTATTTAGGACTTAGGAAAAATGTGTAAAGGTGTATAGATACTAAGTATTGCATGAGCTCAAGGTCATTCATCACTCATATATTTCAAAAGCATGCATCCTTAAAGAAGTGTCAAAACAAAAGGTTTAATTTGTCCAAAATTGATTTGAAAAAGGTACCTACATAATTTAAACGCTTCAAGACAGTTTCCATAACCAACTTCATGAATTACAAGTCATAGAAACCTTTTTAAAAGAAAAGAAACTCAGAATTCGAGCAAAAAAGGATATTGCAATGAAATATCCAGATATTGCACTGAGAATATCCGGATATCTATATCCGGATACAATATCCGGATATCCATATCTGGATATGAGCCCCATAAATATCCGGATATGTACGGATTACAAAGGCTCTAAACGACTAGAAACGGCTAGTTTTCAAAGGAGGTGTCAATATAAATACCCACATCAGTCATGATGAACAGTACACGAATATAGATCATTTATTGAACCTTTATTACTCATTCTAGCTCATTATTGCTCATTAATTGCTTACTTTACTCATTGCATAAACTTGAGCTCATCTTTCCTTTGAAGCTATACATCTCTTAGTTCTTCAATTTGTGCAATCTGTACTTTGAGAGTACTTAGCCACTTTTAATCACCTCAATCTTACTTCTTGATTTGAGAGGGGAGTGAACCCTATACTTGAGAGTTCACCAAATTCCTAAGTAAATTTGGAGTGAAAAATTGTGAGGCATCAAGAGCCTGAAGTCTTGAAAGGTTGTAAAGATTTGTCAAGCACCCTCAAGCTTGATAGTTAGTGAAAAAAATTGATCAAGCGACTTCAGTCTGGACGTAGGTCTCGGTGGTGGTGACCAAACCAGGATACATCTAGTTTGCAATTTCTCTAACCTTTACCTCCTTACTTTATTATTGAAATTGCATCTTTAGATTGTCTTTATCCATTCGCTTGCTTACTTTGTTAATCTCTACATTTTTTCTCACACTTAGATTTTTCCTTATTAAGTCACTTTATTGAAGAAATAGTCTTTAAAATATCAAAGAAGGCACTTTGCGAAAAGATTTTGTAAAACTCAATTCACCCCCCTCTTGAGTGTTGAAGCCACTTGTCCAACAAGTGGTATCAGAGCTTGAACTCTTGTGTAAAGAGCTTATCCGCTTCAAGAGAAGGGATGGCTTCTTTGAACCATGATATGTCCCTTGAGGGATTTTCTAGTACTAGACCTCCATTTTTCAATGGCGTCGATTATTCTTATTGGAAGAGCTGAATGAAAATATTTCTTCAATCTAATGATTTAAGAGTATTGAGTGTAGTTGAAAAAGGGTATACAACACCTACTATAAAAAATGAGAAAGATGAAGATATTCCTAAAGATATAGATAATTACACCGAAGATGAAATTAAGAAAGAAAATTGAAATGCTAGAGCTCAAAACTTGATCACAAATGTTTAGGTCGTGATGAATACTTTCGTGTTTCAAATTGTAAGAATGCTAAGGAAATGTGGGATATTCTTCAAATAACCCATGAAGGAACTAGTGATGTTAAATTTACAAAATTAAATACACTCACTAGAGAATTTGAAATGTTTGAGATTCATGAAAATGAAAGTATTCAAAGTATGCAAAAAAGATTCACACACCTTGTCACTCATCTAAATGCTTTTACTAACCTTGAGTTAATTGCTAAGGTGATGAGAAGTGTGCACAATAGGGAATGGCAACCCAAGTTGACAGCTATTACGAAATCAAAAGATTTGAAAATCATGGATCTTGCAACCTTGTTCGGCAAGCTCCAAGAGTATGAAATGAAGCTAACTAGAATAACCTTGAAGGAACAAGCCATCAAGAAAAGTAAGGGAATTGCCTTGAAAGCCTCAACACCAAGCAAAGAAAAAGATGAAGAAAAAAAAGATGGAGATTCCGAAAATGGTCTTGATGAAGATGAGATGAGACTCTTCGTAAAGAAGTATAGAAAATTCTTTAAGAAGAATTTCTCAAAGAAATCGGCATTTCCTCCTAGAAGAAGATCTAAAGATGAAGGATCTTCACAACTCACCATCACTTGCTTTGAATGTGGAAAAACTGGTCACTACAAATCAGATTGTCCAAATGTTCAAAAGAAAGACAAATATGAAAAGAAGCAAGAAAATGATAGAAGGAACTTCAAGAAGGCTTATTTTGCTTGGGATGACGAATCTAGTTCTTCCGATGATGATTCCAAGGAAGAAGCAAACCTATGCTTCATGCAAGATGGGAGACCACCGGAGAAATCAAGCAAAGGAACTCAACGTATATGACTAATGGCAAACGAGGACAAAAATGAGTCCGAAACCGAGGTAAACTCATCTTGCTCTACTATTTCCCCTTCATATGATGAGTTGTCTGACATGTTTGAAGAAATGCATAATGAAACACTAAAACATGTTAAAACTCTTAGAGCATCAAGAAAAAACTATTAGTTCTTTGGAAAAACAAATTGCATCTTTAGAAAAGGAAGTGAAAGATTTGAAAGATGAAAATGAAACTCTCAAACTACTTGATGCTAGCACTAGTTGTATCAAATGCCTATCTTCAAATGATCATGCATCTTCATCATTATGTACTTCATGTAAAGATCTAAACAATGAAATTGATTATTTAAATGAAATTCTTAGCAAATTCACATGTGGAAGAGATAACTTAAATGTGTTGCTTGATAAACAAAGATGCATGTTCAACAAATCCGGTTTAGACTTTGACACTAGCACACAAGAAAAATCATATAAAAACTTTTTCATTTCTCCATCCTACATGACAAGTAGCCCATTCATTAAATGCTTTCATTGTGGTGGAAAAGGTCATAGTGCGTCCGCATGTAAAGTTAGAAAAAATTGCATTATTGGGCAAAAGAAAGTATGGGTTCCTAAGGGAACTAAGCCCAAGACTAACACACAAGGACCCAACAAGGTTTGGGTACCAAAGATTAAATCTTGACTTTGTGATATAGGTTTTCTTGAAGGCTAAAAGTTCCAAATGGTACTTGAATAGTGGTTGCTCAAGTTACATGACGGGAGATGTAACTAAGTTCCAATCATTCACCAAAAAAGAGCATGGACATGTTTCCTATGGAGATAACAACAAAGGAAAGATTCTCGGTATTGGAAAAGTTGGTAATTCCTCCTCCGTCTCTATAGAAAATGTTTTACTTGTTGAGGGCCTTAGACATAACTTGCTTAGCATTAGTCAATTATGTGATAAAAATTATAACATTACTTTTGACTCAACCTCTTATAAAATTGAGAGTCTAATTGATGGGCAAGTCAAGTTTCTTGGTCATAGAGTGATAACATTTATATGATAGACTTAGATGGTATGCCTTCAAATGACAATAAATGTTTGATTAGTAAGGAAGATGACTCTTGGTTATGGCATAGAAGAATAGCACACATTGGCATGGGTCAATTGAGCAAATTGATATCCTTAGACTTAGTGATTGGGTTACCAAAGCTCAAATTTGAAAAAGATAAAGTTTGTGATGCTTGTCAAATGGGAAAACAAGTAAAGGCTTCTTTTAAATCAAAAAATATTGTTTCTACCACAAAGCCTTTACAACTTTTACATATGGATCTTTTTGGACCAACTCGAACATGAGCTTTGATGGCAATTACTATGCTTTGGTCATTGTGGATGATTATTCTCGCTATACTTAGACCTTATTTCTTACATATAAAAGCGATGCTTTTAAATCATTCAAGAGACTAGCCAAGCTTATTCAAAATGAACAATCTTCAAATATTGTTTCAATTAGAACCGATCATGGTGGAGAATTTGAAAATCAAGAATTTGAAATCTTTTGTGAAGAAAACGGTATTTAACATAATTTTTCTGCTCCTAGGACTCCACAACAAAATGGAGTTGTAGAAAGAAAAAATGTGTATTGGAAGAACTTGCTAGAACCATGTTACATGAAAATAATCTTCCAAAATATTTTTGGGCGGAAGCCGTTGGCACCGCGTGTTATGTTATGAACCGTGCTTTAATTAGACCTATTTTGAAGAAAACTCCCTATGAACTTTAGAAAGGAAGAAAACTCAATATTTCATATTTTCATGTCTTTGGTTGCAAATGTTTTGTTTTAAATAATGGAAAAGAAAACCTTGACAAATTTGACTCTAAAGCCGATGAAGGCATATTTCTAGGATATTCACTTACAAGTAGAGCTTATAGAATCTATAACAAAAGAACAATGGTCATTGAAGAGTCTATTCATGTTGTATTTAATGAGACTAACAATGCCTTGCCTAGAAAGGAACTTTGTGATGATGATGTTAGAAAGCATGGAAAACATAAACTTGAATGACAAAGAGGAAGATGCAAGACAAAAAGAAAAGGAAGCAAACAATGAAGAAACACCAAGTCAACAAACCAATGATGGAAACAATCTACCACAAGATTGGAGAGTAGCTAGAGGACACGCCATTGATGCGGTAATTGGTGATATATCCAAATGGGTAACTACTAGAAACTCAATTAGAAATATTTGTAATCACTTAGCTTTTGTTTCTCAAATTGAACCTAAGACCATAAATGAAGAAATTATTGATGAACATTGGTTCTTGGCAATGCAAGAAGAACTAAATCAATTTGAAAGAAATCAAGTTTGGGAACTTGTGCCAAAACCAAATGATTATCCAATAATTGGAACCAAATGGGTCTTTAGGATCAAGCTTGATGAAAATGGCATAATAACTAGAAACAAAGCTAGACTTGTTGCTAAAGGATATAATCAAGAGGAAGGTATTGATTATGATGAAACTTATGCTCCCGTTGTTAGATTAGAGGCTATTAGATTGCTACTTGAATTTGCATGTATAATAGATTTTAAACTCTTTCAAATGGATGTTAAAAGTGTCTTTTTAAATGGATATATTCAAGAAGTATATGTTGATCAACCTCCCGATTTTGAAGATCATGATTTACCTAACCATGTCTTTAAACTTAAAAAGGCCTTATATGGTTTAAAGCAAGCTCCAAGAGCAAAGTATGAAAGACTAAGCAAATTTCTTTTAGAAAAAGGTTTTTCAAAAGGAAAAGTGGACACAACTCTCTTTATAAAGAAGAAAGATGATCATCTATTATTTGCACAAATTTATGTTGATGATATTATCTTTGGTGCCACTAACGTTAATCTTTGTGAAGAGTTTGTTAATCTCATGCAAAGTGAATTTGAGATGTCTATGATGGACGAGTTAAACTTCTTTCTTGGTCTCCAAATAAAGCAACAAAAAGATGGGATATTCATCAATCAAGCTAAATATTGCAAGGAGTTACTCAAAAAATTTGGAATGGACAACTCCAAGGCCATCGATACTCCCATGGGTACATCTTGTTCTTTAGACGAGGATGAAGGAGGTAAATCCATAGAAATTACTAAATATCGAGGTATGATCGGCTCACTTCTTTTGTCCATGGCCGAAGCGGAATATGTGGCGGCCGGTAGTTGTTGTGCACAAATCATATTGATGAAACAACAAC